>NW_027209831.1:0-228116 GCF_027789765.1 Dendropsophus ebraccatus | reverse complement strand
TGCGTGCGTAGCGTCGGTGCCGGGGGGCGGGGGCTTACCGCGATTGGGGCGGGGCTTAACGCTTAAGCCCGGTACAGTGGAAATTGCAGGCATTGCGTAGCGTCGGTGCCCGGGGGCGGGGCTTACCGCGATGGGCGGGGCTTACCGGCTTAAGCCGGTACAGTCGGCAAACTGCAGTGCGTTGCGTAGCGTCGGTTGCCGGGGGGCGGGGCTTACCGCGATGGGGCGGGGCTTACCGGCTACGCCCGGTACAGATGGAAACCTGCAGTGCATTGCATAGCGGTGGCGCCGGGGGGCGGGGCTTACCGCGATGGGGCGGGGCTTACCGGCTTAAGCCCTGTACAGTCGGCAACATACAGTGCATTGCGTAGCGTAAGCGTCGGTGCCGGGGGCGGGGCTTACCGCCATGGGGGCGGGGCTTACCGCGTCATGCCAGGTACGTGTGTGCAACTATGGCAACATGCAATGCTTACTGTCACCTTTCAGCAGACGCAACCCATCATTTCCTTTGGCGCTGAAGCGGCTGCTACTTTTCATGACAATAGCACCGCCACTTGTGTTTCAAACATGCCCTCATTTAAATTGCTTTGGAGTAGAGGCAGCACGGTGGCTCAGTGGTTAGCACAGTAGCCTTGCAGCGCTGGGGTCCTGGGTTCAACTCCCACTAAGGGCAAAAAACCAATTGCATTGCAGTGAATTACATAGCATTGGGTCGGCGCAGGGGGCGTGGCTCGCTGGCTTAAGCCTGGTATGATTGGCCACGTCCATGGGTGGGGCGGGGCTACGGCTTAGCCTGTACAGTTGACAACACGCCAAGCTTACTGCCACCTCTCAGCAGACGCCACACTTCGTTACCTTTTGCGCTGGGGCCGCTGTTACTTCTCATGGCATAGCACCGCCATTTGTTTTATTGAACATGCCACGCGGACGATGGGGGCGTGGCTTACCGGCTTAAGCCCGGTACAGTCGCAACTTGCAGTGATTGCGTAGCGTCCCCCGGTGCCGGGGGCGGGGCTTACCGCGATGGGGGCGGGGGCTTACCGGCTTAAGCCCGGTACAGTCGGCAACTTGCAGTGCGTTGCGTAGCGTCGGTGCCGGGGGGCGGGGCTTACCGCGATGGGGCGGGGCTTACCGGCTTAAGCCCGGTACAGTCGGCAACTTGCAGTGCATTGCGTAGCGGCGGTGCCGGGGGCGGGGCTTACCGCGATGGGGGCGGGGCTCTTACCGGCTTAAGCCCGTTACAGTCGGCAACTTGCAGTGCGTTTGCGTAGCGCGGTGCGGGGGGCGGGGCTTACCGCGATGGGGCGGGGCTTACGGCTTAAGCCCGGTACAGCGGCAAACTTGCAGTGCATTGCGTAGCGTCGGTGCCGGGGGCGGGGCTTACCGCGATGGGGGCGGGGCTTACCGGCTTAAGCCCGGTACAGTCGGCAACTTGCAGTGCGGTGCGTAGCGTCGGTGCCGGGGGGCGGGGCTTACCGCGATGGGGCGGGGTTACCGGTTACCCGGTACAGATGGAAACATGCAGTGCATTGATAGCGTTGGAGCCGGGGGCGGGGCTTACCGCGATTGGGCGGGGCTTACCGGCTTAAGCCATGTACAGTCGGCAACATACAGTGCATTGCGTAGCGTCGGTGCCGGGGGCGGGGCTTACCGCCATGGGGGCGGGGCTTACCGCGTCATGCCGGTACAGTGTGCAACTATGGCAACATGCAATGCTTACTGTCACCTTTAGCAGGACGGACGCAACCCATCATTTCCTTTGGCGATGAAGCGGCTGCTACTTTTCATGACATAGCACCGCCACTTGTTTTTCAAACATGCCCTCATTTAAATTGCTTTGGAGTAGAGGCAGCACGGGTGGCTCAGTGGTTAGCACAGTAGCCTTGCAGCGCTGGGGTCTGGGTTCAACTCCCACTAGGGCAAAAAACCAATTGCATTGCAGGTGATTACATAGCATTGGGTCGGCGACAGGGGGCGTGGCTCGCTGGCTTAAGAATGTATGATTGGCCACGTCATTGGGTGGGGGGCGGGCTTACCGGCTTTAGCCTGGTACAGTTGACAACACGCAATGCTTACTGCACCTCTTCAGCAGACGCAACACTTCGTTACCTTTTGCGCTGGGGCCGCTGTTACTTCTCATGGTCATAGCACCGCCATTGTTTTATTGAAATTGCCCGCGCGATGGGGGCGTTGGCTTACCGGCTTAAGCCCGGTACAGTTGGCAACTTGCAGTGCATGCGTAGCGTCGGTGCGGGGGCGGGGCTTTCACCCCGCGATGGGGCGGGCTTACCGGCTTAAGCCCGGTACAGTCGGCAACTTGCAGTGCATTGCGTAGCGTCGGTGCCCGGGGAGGGGGCTTACCGCGATGGGGCGTGGGGCTTACGGCTTAAGCCCGGTACAGTCGGCAACTTGCAGTGCGTTGCGTAGCGTTCGGTGCCGGGGGCGGGGCTTACCGCGATGGGGCGGGCTTTACCGGCTTAAGCCCGGTACAGTCGGCAACTTGCAGTGCATTGCGTAGCGTCGGTGCCGGGGCGGGGCTTTACCCGACGATGGGGCGGGCTTACCGCGTCATGCCAGGTACAGTGTGCAAACTATGGCACATGCAATGCTTACTGTCACCTTTTCAGCAGACGCAACCATCATTTCCTTTGGCGCTGAAGCGGCTGCTACTTTCAAGACATAGCACCGCCACTTGTTTTTTAAACATGCCCTCATTTAAATTGCTTTGGAGTAGAGGCAGCACGGTGGCTCAGTGGTTAGCACAGTAGCCTTGCAGCGCTGGGGTCCTGGGTTCAACCTCCCACTAAGGGCAAAAAACCAATTGCTTGCAGTGAATTACATAGCATTGGGTGGCGCAGGGGGCGTGGCTCGCCGGCTTAAGCCTGTGTGATTGGCCACGTCCATTGGGTGGGGGCGGGGCTTACCGGCTTTAGCCTGGTACCAGTTGACAACACGCAATGCTTACTGCCACCTCTTCAGCAGAAGCAACACTTCGTTACCTTTTGCGCTGGGGCCGCTGTTACTTCTCATGGCATAGCACCGCCATTTGTTTTATTGAACATGCCCGCGCGATGGGGGCGTGGCTTACCGGCTTAAGCCCGGTACAGTCGGCAACTTGCAGTGCATGCGTAGCGTCGGTGCCGGGGGCGGGGCTTACCGCGATGGGGGCGGGGCTTACCGGCTTAAGCCCGGTACAGTCGGCAACTTGCAGTGCGTTGCGTAGCGTCGGTGCCGGGGGGGCGGGGCTTACCGCGATGGGGCGGGGCTTACCGGCTAAGCCCGGTACAGATCGGAAACATGCAGTGCATTGAATAGCGTCGGCGCCGGGGCGCGGGCTTACCGCGATGGGGCGGGGCTTACCGGCTTAAGCCCTGTACAGTCGGCAACATACAGTGCATTGCTTAGCGTCGGTGCCGGGGGCGGGGCTTACCGCCATGGGGGCGGGGTCTTACCGCGTCTTGCCAGGTACAGTGTGAAACTATGGCAACATGCAATTCTTCTGTCACCTTTTCAGCAGACGCAACCCATCATTTCCTTTGGCGCTGAAGCGGCTGCTACTTTTCATGACATAGCACCGCCACTTGTTTTTCAAACATGCCCTCATTTAAATTGCTTTGGAGTAGAGGCAGCACGGTGGCTCAGTGGTTAGCACAGTAGCCTTGCAGCGCTGGGGTCCTGGGTTCAACTCCCACTAAGGGCAAAAAACCAATTGCATTGCAGTGAATTACATAGCATTGGGTCGGCGCAGGGGGCGTGGCTCGCCGGCTTAAGCCTGGTATGATTGGCCACGTGCATTGGGTGGGGGCGGGGCTTACCGGCTTTAGCCCTGTACAGTCGGCAACACGCAATGCTTACTGCCACCTCTTCAGCAGACGCAACACTTCGTTACCTTTTGCGCTGGGGCCGCTGTTACTTCTCATGGCATAGCACCGCCATTTGTTTATTGAACATGCCCGCGCGATGGGGGCGTGGCTTACCGGCTTAAGCCCGGTACAGTCGGCAACTTGCAGTGCATTGCGTAGCGGCGGTGCCGGGGGCGGGGCTTACCGCGATGGGGGCGGGGCTTACCGGCTTAAGCCCGGTACAGTCGGCAACTTGCAGTGCGTTGCGTAGCGTCGGTTGCCGGGGGGCGGGGCTTACCGCGATGGGGCGGGGCTTACCGGCTTAAGCCCGGTACAGTCGGCAACTTGCAGTGCGTTGCGTAGCGTCGGTGCGGGGGCGGGGCTTACCGCGATGGGGGCGGGGGCTTACCGGGTAAGCCCGGTACAGTCGGCAACTTGCAGTGCGTTGCGTAGCGTCGGTGCCGGGGGGCGGGGCTTACCGCGATGGGGCGGGGCTTACCGGCTTAAGCCCGGTACAGTCGGCAACTTGCAGTGCATTGCATAGCGTCGGCGCCGGGGGCGGGGCTTACCGAGATGGGGGCGGGGCTACCGGCTTAAGCCCGGTACAGTCGGCAACTTGCAGTGCTTGCGTAGCGTCGGTGCCGGGGGGCGGGGATTACCGCGATGGGGCGGGGCTTACCGGCTTAAGCCCGGTACAGATGGAAACATGCAGTGCATTGCAATAGCGTCGGCGCCGGGGGCGGGGCTTACCGCGTTGGGGCGGGGCTTACCGGCTTAAGCCCTGTACAGTCGGCAACATACAGTGCATTGCGTAGCGTCGGTGCCGGGGGCGGGGCTTACCGCCATGGGGGCGGGGTATTACCGCGTCATGCCAGGTACGGTGTGCAACTATGGCAACATGCAATGCTTACTGTCACCTTTTCAGCAGACGCAACCCATCATTTCCTTTGGGCGCTGAAGCGGCTGCTACTTTTCATGACCTAGCACCGCCACTTGTTTTTCAAACATGCCCTCATTTAAATTGCTTTGGAGTAGAGGCAGCACGGTGGCTCAGTGGTTAGCACAGTAGCCTTGCAGCGCTGGGGTCCTGGGTTCAACTCCCACTAAGGGCAAAAAACCATTGCATTGCAGTGAATTACATAGCATTGGGTCGGCGCAGGGGGCGTGGCTCGCTGGCTTAAGCCTGGTATGATTGGCCACGTACATTTGGTGGGGGCGGGGCTTACCGACTTTAGCCTGGTTACAGTTGACAACACGCAATGCTTACTGCCCACCTCTTCAGCAGACGCAACACTTCGTTACTTTTGCGCTGGGGCCGATGTTAATTCTCATGGCATAGCACAGCCATTTGTTTTATTGAACATGCCCGCGCGATGGGGGCGTGCTTACCGGCTTAAGCCCGGTACAGTCGGCAACTTGCAGTGCATTGCGTAGCGTCGGTGCCGGGGGGGGGGGCTTACCGCGATGGGGGCGGGGCTTACCGGCTTAAGCCGGTAAGCTCGGCAACTGCAGTGCGTTGCGTAGCGTCGGTGCCGGGGGGGCGGGGCTTACCGCGATGGGGCGGGGCTTACCGGCTTAAGCCGGTACAGTCGGCAACTTGCAGTTGCATTGCGTAGCGTCGGTGCCGGGGGCGGGGCTTACCGCGATGGGGGCGGGGGCTTACCGGCTTAATGCCCGGTTACCAGTCGGCAACTTGCAGTTGCATTGCGTAGGTCGAGTGCGGGGGGCGGGGCTTACCTTCGATGGGGCTGGGCTTCCTGCCTAAGCCCGGTACATGTCGGCAACTTGCCAGTGCATTGCGTAGCGTCGGTGCCGGGGGCGGGGCTTACACGCGATGGTGCGGGGCTTACGCTTAGCCCGTACAGTCGGCAACTTGCAGTGCGTTGCGTAGCGTCGGTGCCGGGGGCGGGGCTTACCGCGATGGGGCGGGGGCTTACCGGCTTAAGCCCGGTACAGATGGAAACATGCAGTGCATTGCATAGCGTCTGGCGCCGGGGGCGGGGCTTACCGCGATGGGGCGGGGCCTTACCGGCTTAGCCCTGTACAGTCCGGAACATACAGTGCATTGCGTAGCGTCGGTGCCGGGGGAGGGGCTTACCGCCATGGGGCGGGGGCTTAACCGCGTCATGCCAGGTACAGTTGTGCAACTATGGCAACATGCAATGCTTACTGTCACCTTTTCAGCAGACGCAACCCATCATTTCCTTTGGCGCTGAAGCGGCTGCTACTTTTCATGACATAGCACCGCCACTTGTTTTTCAAACATGCCCTCATTTAAATTGTTTTGGAGTAGAGGCAGCACGGTGGCTCAGTGGTTAGCACAGAGCCTTGCAGCGCTGGGGTCCTGGGTTCAACTCCCACTAAGGGCAAAAAACCAATTGCATTGCAGTGAATTACATAGCATTGGGTCGGGGCGGGGGCGTGGCTCGCCGGCTTAAGCCTGGTATGATTGGCCACGTCCATTGGGTGGGGGCGGGGCTTACCGGCTTAGCCTGGTACAGTTGACAACACGCAATGCTTACTGCCACCTCTTCAGCAGACGCAACACTTCGTTACCTTTTGCGCTGGGGCCGCTGTTACTTCTCATGGCATAGCACCGCCATTTGTTTTATTGAACATGCCGCGCGATGGGGGCGTGCTTACCGGCTTAAGCCCGGTACAGTCGGCAACTTGCAGTGCATTGCGTAGCGTCGTTGCCGGGGGCGGGGCTTACCGCGATGGGGGCGGGGCTTACCGGCTTAAGCCCGTACAGTCGGCAACTTGCCATGCGTTGCGTAGCGTCGGTGCCGGGGGGGCGGGGCTTACCGCGAGTGGGGCGGGGCTTACCGGCTTAAGCCCCGGTACAGTCGGCAACTTGCGTGCATTGCGTAGCGTCGGTGCCGGGGGCGGAGCTTACCGCGATGGGGGCGGGGCTTACCGGCTTAAGCCGGACAGTCGGCAACTTGCAGTGCAGTTGCGTACGCGTCGGTGCCGGGGGGGCGGGGGCTTACCGCGATGGGGCGGGGCTTACCGGCTTAAGCCCGGTACAGATGGAAACATGCAGTGCATTGCATAGCGTCGGCGCCGGGGGCGGGGCTTAAACCGCGATGGGGCGGGGGGCGGGGCTTACCGGCTTACGCCCGGTACCGTCGGCAACTTGCAGGGCGTTGCGTAGCGTCGGTGCCGGGGGCGGGGCTTACCGCGATGGGGCGGGGCTTACCGGCTTAAGCCCGGTACAGATGGAAACATGCAGTGCATTGCATAGCGTTGGCGCCGGGGGCGGGGCTTACCGCGATGGGGCGGGGCTTACCGGCTTAAGCCCGGTACAGTCGGCAACTTGCAGTGCATTGCGTAGCGTCGGTGCCGGGGGCGGGGCTTACCGCCATGGGGGCGGGGCTTACCGCGTCATGCCAGGTACGGTGTGCAACTATGGCAACATGCAATGCTTACTGTCACCTTTTCAGCAGACGCAACCCATCATTTCCTTTGGCGCTGAAGCGGCTGCTACTTTTCATGACATAGCACCGCCACTTGTTTTTCAAACATGCCCTCATTGTAAATTGCTTTGGAGTAGAGGCAGCACGGTGGCTCAGTGGTTAGCACAGTAGCCTTGCAGCGCTGGGGTCCTGGGTTCAACTCCCACTAAGGGCAAAAAACCAATTGCATTGCAGTGAATTACATAGCATTGGGTCGGCGCAGGGGGCGTGGCTCGCTGGCTTAAGCCTGGTATGATTGGCCACGTCCATTTGGGTGGGGGCGGGGCTTACCGGCTTTAGCCTGGTACAGTTGAACAACACGCAATGCTTACTGCCAACCGTCTTCAGCAGACGCAACACTTCGTTACCTTTTGCGCTGGGGCCGCTGTTACTTCTCATGGCATAGCACCGCCATTTGTTTTATTGAACATGCCCGCGCGATGGGGGCGTGGCTTACCGGCTTAAGCCCGGTACAGTCGGCAACTTGCAGTGCATTGCGTAGCGTCGGTGCCGGGGCGGGGCTTACCGCGATGGGGGCGGGGCTTACCGGCTTAAGCCCGGTACAGTCGGCAACTTGCAGTGCGTTGCGTAGCGTCGGTGCCGGGGGGCGGGGCTTACCGCGATGGGGCGGGGCTTACCGGCTTAAGCCCGGTACAGTCGGCAACGTGCAGTGCATTGCGTAGCGTCGGTGCCGGGGGCGGGGCTTACCGCGATGGGGGCGGGGCTTACCGGCTTAAGCCCGGTACAGTCGGCAACTTGCAGTGCGTTGCGTAGCGTCGGTGCCGGGGGGCGGGGCTTACCGCGATGGGCGGGGCTTACCGGCTTAAGCCCGGTACAGTCGGCAACTTGCAGTGGCATTGCGTAGCGTCGGTGCCGGGGGCGGGGCTTACCGCGATGGGGGCGGGGCTTACCGGCTTAAGCCCGGTACAGTCGGCAACTTGCAGTGCGTTGCGTAGCGTCGGTGCCGGGGGGCGGGGCTTACCGCGATGGGGCGGGGCTTACCGGCTTAAGCCCGGTACAGATGGAAACATGCAGTGCATTGCATAGCGTTGGCGCCGGGGGCGGGGCTTACCGCGATGGGGGGGGGCTTACCGGCTTAAGCCCTGTACAGTCGGCAACATACAGTGCATTGCGTAGCGTCGGTGCCGGGGGCGGGGCTTACCGCCATGGGGGCGGGGCTTACAGCGTCATGCCAGGTACAGTGTGCAACTATGGCAACATGCAATGCTTACTGTCACCTTTCAGCAGCACGCAACCCATCATTTCCTTTGGCGATGAAGCGGCTGCTACTTTTCATGACATAGCACCGCCACTTGTTTTTCAAACATGCCCTCATTTAAATTGCTTTGGAGTAGAGGCAGCACGGTGGCTCAGTGGTTAGCACAGTAGCCTTGCAGCGCTGGGGTCCCTGGGTTCAACTCCACTAAGGGCAAAAAAACCAATTGCATTGCAGTGAATTACATAGCATTGGGTCGGCGCAGGGGGCGTGGCTCGCTGGCTTAAGCCTGGTATGATTGGCCACGTCCATTGGGTGGGGGCGGGGGCTTACCGGCTTTAGCCTGGTACAGTTGACAACACGCAATGCTTACTGCCACCTCTTCAGCAGACGCAACACTTCGTTACCTTTTGCGCTGGGGCCGCTGTTACTTCTCATGGCATAGCACCGCCATTTGTTTTATTGAACATGCCCGCCGCGATGGGGCGTGGCTTACCGGCTTAAGCCCGGTACAGTCGGCAACTTGCAGTGCATTGCGTAGCGTCGGTGCCGGGGGCGGGGCTTACCGCGATGGGGCGGGGCTTACCGGCTTAAGCCCGGTACAGTCGGCAACTTGCAGTGCATTGCGTAGCGTCGGTGCCCGGGGGCGGGGCTTACCGCGATGGGGGCGTGGCTTACCGGCTTAAGCCCGGTACAGTCGGCAACTTGCAGTGCGTTGCGTAGCGTCGGTGCCGGGGGGCGGGGCTTACCGCGATGGGGCGGGGCTTACCGGCTTAAGCCCGGTACAGTCGGCAACTTGCAGTGCATTGCGTAGCGTCGGTGCCGGGGGCGGGGCTTACCGCGTCATGCCAGGTACAGTGTGCAACTATGGCAACATGCAATGCTTACTGTCACCTTTTCAGCAGACGCAACCCCTCATTTCCTTTGGCGCTGAAGCGGCTGCTACTTTTCAAGACATAGCACCGCCACTTGTTTTTTAAACATGCCCTCATTTAAATTGCTTTGGAGTAGAGGCAGCACGGTGGCTCAGTGGTTAGCACAGTAGCCTTGCAGCGCTGGGGTCCTGGGTTCAACTCCCACTAAGGGCAAAAAACCATTGCATTGCAGTGAATTACATAGCATTGGGTCGGCGCAGGGGGCGTGGCTCGCCGGCTTAAGCCTGGTGTGATTGGCCACGTCCATTGGGTGGGGGCGGGGCTTACCGGCTTTAGCCTGGTACAGTTGACAACACGCAATGCTTACTGCCACCTCTTCAGCAGACGCAACACTTCGTTACCTTTTGCGCTGGGGCCGCTGTTACTTCTCATGGCATAGCACCGCCATTTGTTTTATTGAACATGCCCGCGCGATGGGGGCGTGGCTTACCGGCTTAAGCCCGGTACAGTCGGCAACTTGCAGTGCATTGCGTAGCGTCGGTGCCGGGGGCGGGGCTTACCGCGATGGGGGCGGGGCTTACCGGCTTAAGCCCGGTACAGTCGGCAACTTGCAGTGCGTTGCGTAGCGTCGGTGCCGGGGGGCGGGGCTTACCGCGATGGGGCGGGGCTTACCGGCTTAAGCCCGGTACAGTCGGCAACTTGCAGTGCATTGCTTAGCGTCGGTGCCGGGGGCGGGGCTTACCGCGATGGGGGCGGGGCTTACCGGCTTAAGCCCGGTTCAGTCGGCAACTTGCATTGCGTTGCGTAGCGTCGGTGCCGGGGGGCGGGGCTTACCGCGATGGGGCGGGGCTTACCGGCTTAAGCCCGGTACAGATGGAAACATGCAGTGCATTGCATAGCGTCGGCGCCGGGGGCGGGGCTTACCGCGATGGGGCGGGGCTTACCGGCTTAAGCCCTGTACAGTCGGCAACTTGCAGTGCGTTGCGTAGCGTCGGTGCCGGGGGGCGGGGCTTACCGCGATGGGGCGGGGCTTACCGGCTTAAGACCGGTACAGATGGAAACATGCAGTGCATTGCATAGCGTCGGCGCCGGGGGCGGGGCTTACCGCGATGGGGCGGGGCTTACCGGCTTAAGCCCTGTACAGTCGGCAACATACAGTGCATTGCGTAGCGTCGGTGCCGGGGGCGGGGCTTACCGCCATGGGGGCGGGGCTTACCGCGTCATGCCAGGTACGGTGTGCAACTATGGCAACATGCAATGCTTACTGTCACCTTTTCAGCAGACGCAACCCATCATTTCCTTTGGCGCTGAAGCGGCTGCTACTTTTCATGACATAGCACCGCCACTTGTTTTTCAAACATGCCCTCATTTAAATTGCTTTGGAGTAGAGGCAGCACGGTGGCTCAGTGGTTAGCACAGTAGCCTTGCAGCGCTGGGGTCCTGGGTTCAACTCCCACTAAGGGCAAAAAACCAATTGCATTGCAGTGAATTACATAGCATTGGGTCGGCGCAGGGGGCGTGGCTCGCTGGCTTAAGCCTGGTATGATTGGCCACGTCCATTGGGTGGGGGCGGGGCTTACCGGCTTTAGCCTGGTACAGTTGACAACACGCAATGCTTACTGCCACCTCTTCAGCAGACGCAACACTTCGTTACCTTTTGCGCTGGGGCCGCTGTTACTTCTCATGGCATAGCACCGCCATTTGTTTTATTGAACATGCCCGCGCGATGGGGGCGTGGCTTACCGGCTTAAGCCCGGTACAGTCGGCAACTTGCAGTGCATTGCGTAGCGTCGGTGCCGGGGGCGGGGCTTACCGCGATGGGGGCGGGGCTTACCGGCTTAAGCCCGGTACAGTCGGCAACTTGCAGTGCGTTGCGTAGCGTCGGTGCCGGGGGGCGGGGCTTACCGCGATGGGGCGGGGCTTACCGGCTTAAGCCCGGTACAGTCGGCAACTTGCAGTGCATTGCGTAGCGTCGGTGCCGGGGGCGGGGCTTACCGCGATGGGGGCGGGGCTTACCGGCTTAAGCCCGGTACAGTCGGCAACTTGCAGTGCGTTGCGTAGCGTCGGTGCCGGGGGGCGGGGCTTACCGCGATGGGGCGGGGCTTACCGGCTTAAGCCCGGTACAGATGGAAACATGCAGTGCATTGCATAGCGTCGGCGCCGGGGGCGGGGGCTTACCGCGATGGGGCGGGGCTTACCGGCTTAAGCCCGGTACAGTCGGCAACTTGCAGTGCATTGCGTAGCGTCGGTGCGGGGGGCGGGGCTTACCGCGATGGGGCGGGGCTTACCGGCTTAAGCCCGGTACAGATGGAAACATGCAGTGCATTGCATAGCGTTGGCGCCGGGGGCGGGGCTTACCGCGATGGGGCGGGGCTTACCGGCTTAAGCCCTGTACAGTCGGCAACATACAGTGCATTGCGTAGCGTCGGTGCCGGGGGCGGGGCTTACCGCCATGGGGGCGGGGCTTACCGCGTCATGCCAGGTACGGTGTGCAACTATGGCAACATGCAATGCTTACTGTCACCTTTTCAGCAGACGCAACCCATCATTTCCTTTGGCGCTGAAGCGGCTGCTACTTTTCATGACATAGCACCGCCACTTGTTTTTCAAACATGCCCTCATTTAAATTGCTTTGGAGTAGAGGCAGCACGGTGGCTCAGTGGTTAGCACAGTAGCCTTGCAGCGCTGGGGTCCTGGGTTCAACTCCACTAAGGGCAAAAAACCAATTGCATTGCAGTGAATTACATAGCATTGGGTCGGCGCAGGGGGCGTGGCTCGCTGGCTTAAGCCTGGTATGATTGGCCACGTCCATTGGGTGGGGGCGGGGCTTACCGGCTTTAGCCTGGTACAGTTGACAACACGCAATGCTTACTGCCACCTCTTCAGCAGACGCAACACTTCGTTACCTTTTGCGCTGGGGCCGCTGTTACTTCTCATGGCATAGCACCGCCATTTGTTTTATTGAACATGCCCGCGCGATGGGGGCGTGGCTTACCGGCTTAAGCCCGGTACAGTCGGCAACTTGCAGTGCATTGCGTAGCGTCGGTGCCGGGGGCGGGGCTTACCGCGATGGGGGCGGGGCTTACCGGCTTAAGCCCGGTACAGTCGGCAACTTGCAGTGCGTTGCGTAGCGTCGGTGCCGGGGGGGGGGGCTTACCGCGATGGGGCGGGGCTTACCGGCTTAAGCCCGGTACAGTCGGCAACTTGCAGTGCATTGCGTAGCGTCGGTGCCGGGGGCGGGGCTTACCGCGATGGGGGCGGGGCTTACCGGCTTAAGCCCGGTACAGTCGGCAACTTGCAGTGCGTTGCGTAGCGTCGGTGCCGGGGGGCGGGGCTTACCGCGATGGGGCGGGGCTTACCGGCTTAAGCCCGGTACAGTCGGCAACTTGCAGTGCATTGCGTAGCGTCGGTGCCGGGGGCGGGGCTTACCGCGATGGGGGCGGGGCTTACCGGCTTAAGCCCGGTACAGTCGGCAACTTGCAGTGCGTTGCGTAGCGTCGGTGCCGGGGGGCGGGGCTTACCGCGATGGGGCGGGGCTTACCGGCTTAAGCCCGGTACAGATGGAAACATGCAGTGCATTGCATAGCGTTGGCGCCGGGGGCGGGGCTTACCGCGATGGGGCGGGGCTTACCGGCTTAAGCCCTGTACAGTCGGCAACATACAGTGCATTGCGTAGCGTCGGTGCCGGGGGCGGGGCTTACCGCCATGGGGGCGGGGCTTACCGCGTCATGCCAGGTACAGTGTGCAACTATGGCAACATGCAATGCTTACTGTCACCTTTTCAGCAGACGCAACCCATCATTTCCTTTGGCGATGAAGCGGCTGCTACTTTTCATGACATAGCACCGCCACTTGTTTTTCAAACATGCCCTCATTTAAATTGTTTTGGAGTAGAGGCAGCACGGTGGCTCAGTGGTTAGCACAGTAGCCTTGCAGCGCTGGGGTCCTGGGTTCAACTCCCACTAAGGGCAAAAAACCAATTGCATTGCAGTGAATTACATAGCATTGGGTCGGGGCAGGGGGCGTGGCTCGCCGGCTTAAGCCTGGTATGATTGGCCACGTCCATTGGGTGGGGGTGGGGCTTACCGGCTTTAGCCTGGTACAGTTGACAACACGCAATGCTTACTGCCACCTCTTCAGCAGACGCAACACTTCGTTACCTTTTGCGCTGGGGCCGCTGTTACTTCTCATGGCATAGCACCGCCATTTGTTTTATTGAACATGCCCGCGCGATGGGGGCGTGGCTTACCGGCTTAAGCCCGGTACAGTCGGCAACTTGCAGTGCATTGCGTAGCGTCGTTGCCGGGGGCGGGGCTTACCGCGATGGGGGCGGGGCTTACCGGCTTAAGCCCGGTACAGTCGGCAACTTGCAGTGCGTTGCGTAGCGTCGGTGCCGGGGGGCGGGGCTTACCGCGATGGGGCGGGGCTTACCGGCTTAAGCCCGGTACAGTCGGCAACTTGCAGTGCATTGCGTAGCGTCGGTGCCGGGGGCGGGGCTTACCGCGATGGGGGCGGGGCTTACCGGCTTAAGCCCGGTACAGTCGGCAACTTGCAGTGCGTTGCGTAGCGTCGGTGCCGGGGGGCGGGGCTTACCGCGATGGGGCGGGGCTTACCGGCTTAAGCCCGGTACAGATGGAAACATGCAGTGCATTGCATAGCGTCGGCGCCGGGGGCGGGGCTTACCGCGATGGGGCGGGGCTTACCGGCTTAAGCCCGGTACAGTCGGCAACTTGCAGTGCGTTGCGTAGCGTCGGTGCCGGGGGGCGGGGCTTACCGCGATGGGGCGGGGCTTACCGGCTTAAGCCCGGTACAGATGGAAACATGCAGTGCATTGCATAGCGTTGGCGCCGGGGGCGGGGCTTACCGCGATGGGGCGGGGCTTACCGGCTTAAGCCCTGTACAGTCGGCAACATACAGTGCATTGCGTAGCGTCGGTGCCGGGGGCGGGGCTTACCGCCATGGGGGCGGGGCTTACCGCGTCATGCCAGGTACGGTGTGCAACTATGGCAACATGCAATGCTTACTGTCACCTTTTCAGCAGACGCAACCCATCATTTCCTTTGGCGCTGAAGCGGCTGCTACTTTTCATGACATAGCACCGCCACTTGTTTTTCAAACATGCCCTCATTAAATTGCTTTGGAGTAGAGGCAGCACGGTGGCTCAGTGGTTAGCACAGTAGCCTTGCAGCGCTGGGGTCCTGGGTTCAACTCCCACTAAGGGCAAAAAACCAATTGCATTGCAGTGAATTACATAGCATTGGGTCGGCGCAGGGGGCGTGGCTCGCTGGCTTAAGCCTGGTATGATTGGCCACGTCCATTGGGTGGGGGCGGGGCTTACCGGCTTTAGCCTGGTACAGTTGACAACACGCAATGCTTACTGCCACCTCTTCAGCAGACGCAACACTTCGTTACCTTTTGCGCTGGGGCCGCTGTTACTTCTCATGGCATAGCACCGCCATTTGTTTTATTGAACATGCCCGCGCGATGGGGGCGTGGCTTACCGGCTTAAGCCCGGTACAGTCGGCAACTTGCAGTGCATTGCGTATCGTCGGTGCCGGGGGCGGGGCTTACCGCGATGGGGGCGGGGCTTACCGGCTTAAGCCCGGTACAGTCGGCAACTTGCAGTGCGTTGCGTAGCGTCGGTGCCGGGGGGCGGGGCTTACCGCGATGGGGCGGGGCTTACCGGCTTAAGCCCGGTACAGTCGGCAACTTGCAGTGCATTGCGTAGCGTCGGTGCCGGGGGCGGGGGTTACCGCGATGGGGGCGGGGCTTACCGGCTTAAGCCCGGTACAGTCGGCAACTTGCAGTGCGTTGCGTAGCGTCGGTGCCGGGGGGCGGGGCTTACCGCGATGGGGCGGGGCTTACCGGCTTAAGCCCGGTACAGTCGGCAACTTGCAGTGCATTGCGTAGCGTCGGTGCCGGGGGCGGGGCTTACCGCGATGGGGGCGGGGCTTACCGGCTTAAGCCCGGTACAGTCGGCAACTTGCAGTGCGTTGCGTAGCGTCGGTGCCGGGGGGCGGGGCTTACCGCGATGGGGCGGGGCTTACCGGCTTAAGCCCGGTACAGATGGAAACATGCAGTGCATTGCATAGCGTTGGCGCCGGGGGCGGGGCTTACCGCGATGGGGCGGGGCTTACCGGCTTAAGCCCTGTACAGTCGGCAACATACAGTGCATTGCGTAGCGTCGGTGCCGGGGGCGGGGCTTACCGCCATGGGGGCGGGGCTTACCGCGTCATGCCAGGTACGGTGTGCAACTATGGCAACATGCAATGCTTACTGTCACCTTTTCAGCAGACGCAACCCATCATTTCCTTTGGCGCTGAAGCGGCTGCTACTTTTCATGACATAGCACCGCCACTTGTTTTTCAAACATGCCCTCATTTAAATTGCTTTGGAGTAGAGGCAGCACGGTGGCTCAGTGGTTAGCACAGTAGCCTTGCAGCGCTGGGGTCCTGGGTTCAACTCCCACTAAGGGCAAAAAACCAATTGCATTGCAGTGAATTACATAGCATTGGGTCGGCGCAGGGGGCGTGGCTCGCTGGCTTAAGCCTGGTATGATTGGCCACGTCCATTGGGTGGGGGCGGGGCTTACCGGCTTTAGCCTGGTACAGTTGACAACACGCAATGCTTACTGCCACCTCTTCAGCAGACGCAACACTTCGTTACCTTTTGCGCTGGGGCCGCTGTTACTTCTCATGGCATAGCACCGCCATTTGTTTTATTGAACATGCCCGCGCGATGGGGGCGTGGCTTACCGGCTTAAGCCCGGTACAGTCGGCAACTTGCAGTGCATTGCGTAGCGTCGGTGCCGGGGGCGGGGCTTACCGCGATGGGGGCGGGGCTTACCGGCTTAAGCCCGGTACAGTCGGCAACTTGCAGTGCGTTGCGTAGCGTCGGTGCCGGGGGGCGGGGCTTACCGCGATGGGGCGGGGCTTACCGGCTTAAGCCCGGTACAGTCGGCAACTTGCAGTGCATTGCGTAGCGTCGGTGCCGGGGGCGGGGCTTACCGCGATGGGGCGGGGCTTACCGCGTCATGCCAGGTACAGTGTGCAACTATGGCAACATGCAATGCTTACTGTCACCTTTTCAGCAGACGCAACCCATCATTTCCTTTGGCGCTGAAGCGGCTGCTACTTTTCAAGACATAGCACCGCCACTTGTTTTTTAAACATGCCCTCATTTAAATTGCTTTGGAGTAGAGGCAGCACGGTGGCTCAGTGGTTAGCACAGTAGCCTTGCAGCGCTGGGGTCCTGGGTTCAACTCCCACTAAGGGCAAAAAACCAATTGCATTGCAGTGAATTACATAGCATTGGGTCGGCGCAGGGGGCGTGGCTCGCCGGCTTAAGCCTGGTATGATTGGCCACGTCCATTGGGTGGGGGCGGGGCTTACCGGCTTTAGCCTGGTACAGTTGACAACACGCAATGCTTACTGCCACCTCTTCAGCAGACGCAACACTTCGTTACCTTTTGCGCTGGGGCCGCTGTTACTTCTCATGGCATAGCACCGCCATTTGTTTTATTGAACATGCCCGCGCGATGGGGGCGTGGCTTACCGGCTTAAGCCCGGTACAGTCGGCAACTTGCAGTGCATTGCGTAGCGTCGGTGCCGGGGGCGGGGCTTACCGCGATGGGGGCGGGGCTTACCGGCTTAAGCCCGGTACAGTCGGCAACTTGCAGTGCGTTGCGTAGCGTCGGTGCCGGGGGGCGGGGCTTACCGCGATGGGGCGGGGCTTACCGGCTTAAGCCCGGTACAGATGGAAACATGCAGTGCATTGCATAGCGTCGGCGCCGGGGGCGGGGCTTACCGCGATGGGGCGGGGCTTACCGGCTTAAGCCCTGTACAGTCGGCAACATACAGTGCATTGCGTAGCGTCGGTGCCGGGGGAGGGGCTTACCGCCATGGGGGCGGGGCTTACCGCGTCATGCCAGGTACAGTGTGCAACTATGGCAACATGCAATGCTTACTGTCACCTTTTCAGCAGACGCAACCCATCATTTCCTTTGGCGCTGAAGCGGCTGCTACTTTTCATGACATAGCACCGCCACTTGTTTTTCAAACATGCCCTCATTTAAATTGTTTTGGAGTAGAGGCAGCACGGTGGCTCAGTGGTTAGCACAGTAGCCTTGCAGCGCTGGGGTCCTGGGTTCAACTCCCACTAAGGGCAAAAAACCAATTGCATTGCAGTGAATTACATAGCATTGGGTCGGGGCAGGGGGCGTGGCTCGCCGGCTTAAGCCTGGTATGATTGGCCACGTCCATTGGGTGGGGGCGGGGCTTACCGGCTTTAGCCTGGTACAGTTGACAACACGCAATGCTTACTGCCACCTCTTCAGCAGACGCAACACTTCGTTACCTTTTGCGCTGGGGCCGCTGTTACTTCTCATGGCATAGCACCGCCATTTGTTTTATTGAACATGCCCGCGCGATGGGGGCGTGGCTTACCGGCTTAAGCCCGGTACAGTCGGCAACTTGCAGTGCATTGCGTAGCGTCGGTGCCGGGGGCGGGGCTTACCGCGATGGGGGCGGGGCTTACCGGCTTAAGCCCGGTACAGTCGGCAACTTGCAGTGCGTTATGTAGCGTCGGTGCCGGGGGGCGGGGCTTACCGCGATGGGGCGGGGCTTACCGGCTTAAGCCCGGTACAGTCGGCAACTTGCAGTGCATTGCGTAGCGTCGGTGCCGGGGGCGGGGCTTACCGCGATGGGGGCGGGGCTTACCGGCTTAAGCCCGGTACAGTCGGCAACTTGCAGTGCGTTGCGTAGCGTCGGTGCCGGGGGGCGGGGCTTACCGCGATGGGGCGGGGCTTACCGGCTTAAGCCCGGTACAGTCGGCAACTTGCAGTGCATTGCGTAGCGTCGGTGCCGGGGGCGGGGCTTACCGCGATGGGGGCGGGGCTTACCGGCTTAAGCCCGGTACAGTCGGCAACTTGCAGTGCGTTGCGTAGCGTCGGTGCCGGGGGCCGGGGCTTACCGCGATGGGGCGGGGCTTACCGGCTTAAGCCCGGTACAGATGGAAACATGCAGTGCATTGCATAGCGTTGGCGCTGGGGGCGGGGCTTACCGCGATGGGGCGGGGCTTACCGGCTTAAGCCCTGTACAGTCGGCAACATACAGTGCATTGCGTAGCGTCGGTGCCGGGGGCGGGGCTTACCGCCATGGGGGCGGGGCTTACCGCGTCATGCCAGGTACAGTGTGCAACTATGGCAACATGCAATGCTTACTGTCACCTTTTCAGCAGACGCAACCCATCATTTCCTTTGGCGATGAAGCGGCTGCTACTTTTCATGACATAGCACCGCCACTTGTTTTTCAAACATGCCCTCATTTAAATTGCTTTGGAGTAGAGGCAGCACGGTGGCTCAGTGGTTAGCACAGTAGCCTTGCAGCGCTGGGGTCCTGGGTTCAACTCCCACTAAGGGCAAAAAACCAATTGCATTGCAGTGAATTACATAGCATTGGGTCGGCGCAGGGGGCGTGGCTCGCTGGCTTAAGCCTGGTTTGATTGGCCACGTCCATTGGGTGGGGGCGGGGCTTACCGGCTTTAGCCTGGTACAGTTGACAACACGCAATGCTTACTGCCACCTCTTCAGCAGACGCAACACTTCGTTACCTTTTGCGCTGGGGCCGCTGTTACTTCTCATGGCATAGCACCGCCATTTGTTTTATTGAACATGCCCGCGCGATGGGGGCGGGGCTTACCGGCTTAAGCCCGGTACAGTCGGCAACTTGCAGTGCATTGCGTAGCGTCGGTGCCGGGGGCGGGGCTTACCGCGATGGGGCGGGGCTTACCGGCTTAAGCCCGGTACAGTCGGCAACTTGCAGTGCATTGCGTAGCGTCGGTGCCCGGGGCGGGGCTTACCGCGATGGGGGCGGGGCTTACCGGCTTAAGCCCGGTACAGTCGGCAACTTGCAGTGCGTTGCGTAGCGTCGGTGCCGGGGGGCGGGGCTTACCGCGATGGGGCGGGGCTTACCGGCTTAAGCCCGGTACAGTCGGCAACTTGCAGTGCATTGCGTAGCGTCGGTGCCGGGGGCGGGGCTTACCGCGTCATGCCAGGTACAGTGTGCAACTATGGCAACATGCAATGCTTACTGTCACCTTTTCAGCAGACGCAACCCATCATTTCCTTTGGCGCTGAAGCGGCTGCTACTTTTCAAGACATAGCACCGCCACTTGTTTTTTAAACATGCCCTCATTTAAATTGCTTTGGAGTAGAGGCAGCACGGTGGCTCAGTGGTTAGCACAGTAGCCTTGCAGCGCTGGGGTCCTGGGTTCAACTCCCACTAAGGGCAAAAAACCAATTGCATTGCAGTGAATTACATAGCATTGGGTCGGCGCAGGGGGCGTGGCTCGCCGGCTTAAGCCTGGTGTGATTGGCCACGTCCATTGGGTGGGGGCGGGGCTTACCGGCTTTAGCCTGGTACAGTTGACAACACGCAATGCTTACTGCCACCTCTTCAGCAGACGCAACACTTCGTTACCTTTTGCGCTGGGGCCGCTGTTACTTCTCATGGCATAGCACCGCCATTTGTTTTATTGAACATGCCCGCGCGATGGGGGCGTGGCTTACCGGCTTAAGCCCGGTACAGTCGGCAACTTGCAGTGCATTGCGTAGCGTCGGTGCCGGGGGCGGGGCTTACCGCGATGGGGGCGGGGCTTACCGGCTTAAGCCCGGTACAGTTGGCAACTTGCAGTGCGTTGCGTAGCGTCGGTGCCGGGGGGCGGGGCTTACCGCGAGGGGGCGGGGCTTACCGGCTTAAGCCCGGTACAGATGGAAACATGCAGTGCATTGCATAGCGTCGGCGCCGGGGGCGGGGCTTACCGCGATGGGGCGGGGCTTACCGGCTTAAGCCCTGTACAGTCGGCAACATACAGTGCATTGCGTAGCGTCGGTGCCGGGGGCGGGGCTTACCGCCATGGGGGCGGGGCTTACCGCGTCATGCCAGGTACAGTGTGCAACTATGGCAACATGCAATGCTTACTGTCACCTTTTCAGCAGACGCAACCCATCATTTCCTTTGGCGCTGAAGCGGCTGCTACTTTTCATGACATAGCACCGCCACTTGTTTTTCAAACATGCCCTCATTTAAATTGTTTTGGAGTAGAGGCAGCACGGTGGCTCAGTGGTTAGCACAGTAGCCTTGCAGCGCTGGGGTCCTGGGTTCAACTCCCACTAAGGGCAAAAAACCAATTGCATTGCAGTGAATTACATAGCATTGGGTCGGGGCAGGGGGCGTGGCTCGCCGGCTTAAGCCTGGTATGATTGGCCACGTCCATTGGGTGGGGGCGGGGCTTACCGGCTTTAGCCTGGTACAGTTGACAACACGCAATGCTTACTGCCACCTCTTCAGCAGACGCAACACTTCGTTACCTTTTGCGCTGGGGCCGCTGTTACTTCTCATGGCATAGCACCGCCATTTGTTTTATTGAACATGCCCGCGCGATGGGGGCGTGGCTTACCGGCTTAAGCCCGGTACAGTCGGCAACTTGCAGTGCATTGCGTAGCGTCGGTGCCGGGGGCGGGGCTTACCGCGATGGGGGCGGGGCTTACCGGCTTAAGCCCGGTACAGTCGGCAACTTGCAGTGCGTTGCGTCGCGTCGGTGCCGGGGGGCGGGGCTTACCGCGATGGGGCGGGGCTTACCGGCTTAAGCCCGGTACAGTCGGCAACTTGCAGTGCATTGCGTAGCGTCGGTGCCGGGGGCGGGGCTTACCGCGATGGGGGCGGGGCTTACCGGCTTAAGCCCGGTTCAGTCGGCAACTTGCAGTGCGTTGCGTAGCGTCGGTGCCGGGGGGCGGGGCTTACCGCGATGGGGCGGGGCTTACCGGCTTAAGCCCGGTACAGATGGAAACATGCAGTGCATTGCATAGCGTCGGCGCCGGGGGCGGGGCTTACCGCGATGGGGCGGGGCTTAACGGCTTAAGCCCGGTACAGTCGGCAACTTGCAGTGCGTTGCGTAGCGTCGGTGCCGGGGGGCGGGGCTTACCGCGATGGGGCGGGGCTTACCGGCTTAAGCCCGGTACAGATGGAAACATGCAGTGCATTGCATAGCGTTGGCGCCGGGGGCGGGGCTTACCGCGATGGGGCGGGGCTTACCGGCTTAAGCCCTGTACAGTCGGCAACATACAGTGCATTGCGTAGCGTCGGTGCCGGGGGCGGGGCTTACCGCCATGGGGGCGGGGCTTACCGCGTCATGCCAGGTACGGTGTGCAACTATGGCAACATGCAATGCTTACTGTCACCTTTTCAGCAGACGCAACCCATCATTTCCTTTGGCGCTGAAGCGGCTGCTACTTTTCATGACATAGCACCGCCACTTGTTTTTCAAACATGCCCTCATTTAAATTGCTTTGGAGTAGAGGCAGCACGGTGGCTCAGTGGTTAGCACAGTAGCCTTGCAGCGCTGGGGTCCTGGGTTCAACTCCCACTAAGGGCAAAAAACCAATTGCATTGCAGTGAATTACATAGCATTGGGTCGGCGCAGGGGGCGTGGCTCGCTGGCTTAAGCCTGGTATGATTGGCCACGTCCATTGGGTGGGGGCGGGGCTTACCGGCTTTAGCCTGGTACAGTTGACAACACGCAATGCTTACTGCCACCTCTTCAGCAGACGCAACACTTCGTTACCTTTTGCGCTGGGGCCGCTGTTACTTCTCATGGCATAGCACCGCCATTTGTTTTATTGAACATGCCCGCGCGATGGGGGCGTTTCTTACCGGCTTAAGCCCGGTACAGTCGGCAACTTGCAGTGCATTGCGTAGCGTCGGTGCCGGGGGCGGGGCTTACCGCGATGGGGGCGGGGCTTACCGGCTTAAGCCCGGTACAGTCGGCAACTTGCAGTGCGTTGCGTAGCGTCGGTGCCGGGGGGCGGGGCTTACCGCGATGGGGCGGGGCTTACCGGCTTAAGCCCGGTACAGTCGGCAACTTGCAGTGCATTGCGTAGCGTCGGTGCCGGGGGCGGGGCTTACCGCGATGGGGCGGGGCTTACCGCGTCATGCCAGGTACAGTGTGCAACTATGGCAACATGCAATGCTTACTGTCACCTTTTCAGCAGACGCAACCCATCATTTCCTTTGGCGCTGAAGCGGCTGCTACTTTTCAAGACATAGCACCGCCACTTGTTTTTTAAACATGCCCTCATTTAAATTGCTTTGGAGTAGAGGCAGCACGGTGGCTCAGTGGTTAGCACAGTAGCCTTGCAGCGCTGGGGTCCTGGGTTCAACTCCCACTAAGGGCAAAAAACCAATTGCATTGCAGTGAATTACATAGCATTGGGTCGGCGCAGGGGGCGTGGCTCGCCGGCTTAAGCCTGGTGTGATTGGCCACGTCCATTGGGTGGGGGCGGGGCTTACCGGCTTTAGCCTGGTACAGTTGACAACACGCAATGCTTACTGCCACCTCTTCAGCAGACGCAACACTTCGTTACCTTTTGCGCTGGGGCCGCTGTTACTTCTCATGGCATAGCACCGCCATTTGTTTTATTGAACATGCCCGCGCGATGGGGGCGTGGCTTACCGGCTTAAGCCCGGTACAGTCGGCAACTTGCAGTGCATTGCGTAGCGTCGGTGCCGGGGGCGGGGCTTACCGCGATGGGGGCGGGGCTTACCGGCTTAAGCCCGGTACAGTCGGCAACTTGCAGTGCGTTGCGTAGCGTCGGTGCCGGGGGGCGGGGCTTACCGCGATGGGGGGGGGGCTTACCGGCTTAAGCCCGGTACAGATGGAAACATGCAGTGCATTGCATAGCGTCGGCGCCGGGGGCGGGGCTTACCGCGATGGGGCGGGGCTTACCGGCTTAAGCCCTGTACAGTCGGCAACATACAGTGCATTGCGTAGCGTCGGTGCCGGGGAAGGGGCTTACCGCCATGGGGGCGGGGCTTACCGCGTCATGCCAGGTACAGTGTGCAACTATGGCAACATGCAATGCTTACTGTCACCTTTTCAGCAGACGCAACCCATCATTTCCTTTGGCGCTGAAGCGGCTGCTACTTTTCATGACATAGCACCGCCACTTGTTTTTCAAACATGCCCTCATTTAAATTGTTTTGGAGTAGAGGCAGCACGGTGGCTCAGTGGTTAGCACAGTAGCCTTGCAGCGCTGGGGTCCTGGGTTCAACTCCCACTAAGGGCAAAAAACCAATTGCATTGCAGTGAATTACATAGCATTGGGTCGGGGCAGGGGGCGTGGCTCGCCGGCTTAAGCCTGGTATGATTGGCCACGTCCATTGGGTGGGGGCGGGGCTTACCGGCTTTAGCCTGGTACAGTTGACAACACGCAATGCTTACTGCCACCTCTTCAGCAGACGCAACACTTCGTTACCTTTTGCGCTGGGGCCGCTGTTACTTCTCATGGCATAGCACCGCCATTTGTTTTATTGAACATGCCCGCGCGATGGGGGCGTGGCTTACCGGCTTAAGCCCGGTACAGTCGGCAACTTGCAGTGCATTGCGTAGCGTCGGTGCCGGGGGCGGGGCCTACCGCGATGGGGGCGGGGCTTACCGGCTTAAGCCCGGTACAGTCGGCAACTTGCAGTGCGTTGCGTAGCGTCGGTGCCGGGGGGCGGGGCTTACCGCGATGGGGCGGGGCTTACCGGCTTAAGCCCGGTACAGTCGGCAACTTGCAGTGCATTGCGTAGCGTCGGTGCCGGGGGCGGGGCTTACCGCGATGGGGGCGGGGCTTACCGGCTTAAGCCCGGTACAGTCGGCAACTTGCAGTGCGTTGCGTAGCGTCGGTGCCGGGGGGCGGGGCTTACCGCGATGGGGCGGGGATTACCGGCTTAAGCCCGGGACAGATGGCAACATGCAGTGCATTGCGTAGCGTCGGCGCCGGGGGCGGGGCTTACCGCGATGGGGCGGGGCTTACCGGCTTAAGCCCGGTACAGTCGGCAACTTGCAGTGCGTTGCGTAGCGTCGGTGCCGGGGGGCGGGGCTTACCGCGATGGGGCGGGGCTTACCGGCTTAAGCCCGGTACAGATGGAAACATGCAGTGCATTGCATAGCGTCGGCGCCGGG
Organism: Dendropsophus ebraccatus; assembly: GCF_027789765.1. Lineage (NCBI taxonomy): Eukaryota > Metazoa > Chordata > Amphibia > Anura > Hylidae > Dendropsophus > Dendropsophus ebraccatus. The sequence continues at coordinate 203,725 of NW_027209831.1, read as the reverse complement.
GGCGGGGCTTACCGCGATGGGGCGGGGCTTACCGGCTTAAGCCCTGTACAGTCGGCAACATACAGTGCATTGCGTAGCGTCGGTGCCGGGGGCGGGGCTTACCGCCATGGGGGCGGGGCTTACCGCGTCATGCCAGGTACGGTGTGCAACTATGGCAACATGCAATGCTTACTGTCACCTTTTCAGCAGACGCAACCCATCATTTCCTTTGGCGCTGAAGCGGCTGCTACTTTTCATGACATAGCACCGCCACTTGTTTTTCAAACATGCCCTCATTTAAATTGCTTTGGAGTAGAGGCAGCACGGTGGCTCAGTGGTTAGCACAGTAGCCTTGCAGCGCTGGGGTCCTGGGTTCAACTCCCACTAAGGGCAAAAAACCAATTGCATTGCAGTGAATTACATAGCATTGGGTCGGCGCAGGGGGCGTGGCTCGCTGGCTTAAGCCTGGTATGATTGGCCACGTCCATTGGGTGGGGGCGGGGCTTACCGGCTTTAGCCTGGTACAGTTGACAACACGCAATGCTTACTGCCACCTCTTCAGCAGACGCAACACTTCGTTACCTTTTGCGCTGGGGCCGCTGTTACTTCTCATGGCATAGCACCGCCATTTGTTTTATTGAACATGCCCGCGCGATGGGGGCGTGGCTTACCGGCTTAAGCCCGGTACAGTCGGCAACTTGCAGTGCATTGCGTAGCGTCGTTGCCGGGGGCGGGGCTTACCGCGATGGGGGCGGGGCTTACCGGCTTAAGCCCGGTACAGTCGGCAACTTGCAGTGCGTTGCGTAGCGTCGGTGCCGGGGGGCGGGGCTTACCGCGATGGGGCGGGGCTTACCGGCTTAAGCCCGGTACAGTCGGCAACTTGCAGTGCATTGCGTAGCGTCGGTGCCGGGGGCGGGGCTTACCGCGATGGGGGCGGGGCTTACCGGCTTAAGCCCGGTACAGTCGGCAACTTGCAGTGCGTTGCGTAGCGTCGGTGCCGGGGGGCGGGGCTTACCGCGAGGGGGCGGGGCTTACCGGCTTAAGCCCGGTACAGATGGAAACATGCAGTGCATTGCATAGCGTCGGCGCCGGGGGCGGGGCTTACCGCGATGGGGCGGGGCTTACCGGCTTAAGCCCGGTACAGTCGGCAACTTGCAGTGCGTTGCGTAGCGTCGGTGCCGGGGGGCGGGGCTTACCGCGATGGGGCGGGGCTTACCGGCTTAAGCCCGGTACAGATGGAAACATGCAGTGCATTGCATAGCGTTGGCGCCGGGGGCGGGGCTTACCGCGATGGGGCGGGGCTTACCGGCTTAAGCCCTGTACAGTCGGCAACATACAGTGCATTGCGTAGCGTCGGTGCCGGGGGCGGGGCTTACCGCCATGGGGGCGGGGCTTACCGCGTCATGCCAGGTACGGTGTGCAACTATGGCAACATGCAATGCTTACTGTCACCTTTTCAGCAGACGCAACCCATCATTTCCTTTGGCGCTGAAGCGGCTGCTACTTTTCATGACATAGCACCGCCACTTGTTTTTCAAACATGCCCTCATTTAAATTGCTTTGGAGTAGAGGCAGCACGGTGGCTCAGTGGTTAGCACAGTAGCCTTGCAGCGCTGGGGTCCTGGGTTCAACTCCCACTAAGGGCAAAAAACCAATTGCATTGCAGTGAATTACATAGCATTGGGTCGGCGCAGGGGGCGTGGCTCGCTGGCTTAAGCCTGGTATGATTGGCCACGTCCATTGGGTGGGGGCGGGGCTTACCGGCTTTAGCCTGGTACAGTTGACAACACGCAATGCTTACTGCCACCTCTTCAGCAGACGCAACACTTCGTTACCTTTTGCGCTGGGGCCGCTGTTACTTCTCATGGCATAGCACCGCCATTTGTTTTATTGAACATGCCCGCGCGATGGGGGCGTGGCTTACCGGCTTAAGCCCGGTACAGTCGGCAACTTGCAGTGCATTGCGTAGCGTCGGTGCCGGGGGCGGGGCTTACCGAGATGGGGGCGGGGCTTACCGGCTTAAGCCCGGTACAGTCGGCAACTTGCAGTGCGTTGCGTAGCGTCGGTGCCGGGGGGCGGGGCTTACCGCGATGGGGCGGGGCTTACCGGCTTAAGCCCGGTACAGTCGGCAACTTGCAGTGCATTGCGTTGCGTCGGTGCGGGGGGCGGGGCTTACCGCGAGGGGGGCGGGGCTTACCGGCTTAAGCCCGGTACAGTCGGCAACTTGCAGTGCGTTGCGTAGCGTCGGTGCCGGGGGGCGGGGCTTACCGCGATGGGGCGGGGCTTACCGGCTTAAGCCCGGTACAGTCGGCAACTTGCAGTGCATTGCGTAGCGTCGGTGCCGGGGGCGGGGCTTACCGCGATGGGGGCGGGGCTTACCGGCTTAAGCCCGGTACAGTCGGCAACTTGCAGTGCGTTGCGTAGCGTCGGTGCCGGGGGGCGGGGCTTACCGCGATGGGGCGGGGCTTACCGGCTTAAGCCCGGTACAGATGGAAACATGCAGTGCATTGCATAGCGTTGGCGCCGGGGGCGGGGCTTACCGCGATGGGGCGGGGCTTACCGGCTTAAGCCCTGTACAGTCGGCAACATACAGTGCATTGCGTAGCGTCGGTGCCGGGGGCGGGGCTTACCGCCATGGGGGCGGGGCTTACCGCGTCATGCCAGGTACAGTGTGCAACTATGGCAACATGCAATGCTTACTGTCACCTTTTCAGCAGACGCAACCCATCATTTCCTTTGGCGATGAAGCGGCTGCTACTTTTCATGACATAGCACCGCCACTTGTTTTTCAAACATGCCCTCATTTAAATTGCTTTGGAGTAGAGGCAGCACGGTGGCTCAGTGGTTAGCACAGTAGCCTTGCAGCGCTGGGGTCCTGGGTTCAACTCCCACTAAGGGCAAAAAACCAATTGCATTGCAGTGAATTACATAGCATTGGGTCGGCGCAGGGGGCGTGGCTCGCTGGCTTAAGCCTGGTATGATTGGCCATGTCCATTGGGTGGGGGCGGGGCTTACCGGCTTTAGCCTGGTACAGTTGACAACACGCAATGCTTACTGCCACCTCTTCAGCAGACGCAACACTTCGTTACCTTTTGCGCTGGGGCCGCTGTTACTTCTCATGGCATAGCACCGCCATTTGTTTTATTGAACATGCCCGCGCGATGGGGGCGTGGCTTACCGGCTTAAGCCCGGTACAGTCGGCAACTTGCAGTGCATTGCGTAGCGTCGGTGCCGGGGGCGGGGCTTACCGCGATGGGGCGGGGCTTACCGGCTTAAGCCCGGTACAGTCGGCAACTTGCAGTGCATTGCGTAGCGTCGGTGCCCGGGGCGGGGCTTACCGCGATGGGGGCGTGGCTTACCGGCTTAAGCCCGGTACAGTCGGCAACTTGCAGTGCGTTGCGTAGCGTCGGTGCCGGGGGGCGGGGCTTACCGCGATGGGGCGGGGCTTACCGGCTTAAGCCCGGTACAGTCGGCAACTTGCAGTGCATTGCGTAGCGTCGGTGCCGGGGGCGGGGCTTACCGCGTCATGCCAGGTACAGTGTGCAACTATGGCAACATGCAATGCTTACTGTCACCTTTTCAGCAGACGCAACCCATCATTTCCTTTGGCGCTGAAGCGGCTGCTACTTTTCAAGACATAGCACCGCCACTTGTTTTTTAAACATGCCCTCATTTAAATTGCTTTGGAGTAGAGGCAGCACGGTGGCTCAGTGGTTAGCACAGTAGCCTTGCAGCGCTGGGGTCCTGGGTTCAACTCCCACTAAGGGCAAAAAACCAATTGCATTGCAGTGAATTACATAGCATTGGGTCGGCGCAGGGGGCGTGGCTCGCCGGCTTAAGCCTGGTGTGATTGGCCACGTCCATTGGGTGGGGGCGGGGCTTACCGGCTTTAGCCTGGTACAGTTGACAACACGCAATGCTTACTGCCACCTCTTCAGCAGACGCAACACTTCGTTACCTTTTGCGCTGGGGCCGCTGTTACTTCTCATGGCATAGCACCGCCATTTGTTTTATTGAACATGCCCGCGCGATGGGGGCGTGGCTTACCGGCTTAAGCCCGGTACAGTCGGCAACTTGCAGTGCATTGCGTAGCGTCGGTGCCGGGGGCGGGGCTTACCGCGATGGGGGCGGGGCTTACCGGCTTAAGCCCGGTACAGTCGGCAACTTGCAGTGCGTTGCGTAGCGTCGGTGCCGGGGGGCGGGGCTTACCGCGATGGGGCGGGGCTTACCGGCTTAAGCCCGGTACAGATGGAAACATGCAGTGCATTGCTTAGCGTCGGCGCCGGGGGCGGGGCTTACCGCGATGGGGCGGGGCTTACCGGCTTAAGCCCTGTACAGTCGGCAACATACAGTGCATTGCGTAGCGTCGGTGCCGGGGGAGGGGCTTACCGCCATGGGGGCGGGGCTTACCGCGTCATGCCAGGTACAGTGTGCAACTATGGCAACATGCAATGCTTACTGTCACCTTTTCAGCAGACGCAACCCATCATTTCCTTTGGCGCTGAAGCGGCTGCTACTTTTCATGACATAGCACCGCCACTTGTTTTTCAAACATGCCCTCATTTAAATTGCTTTGGAGTAGAGGCAGCACGGTGGCTCAGTGGTTAGCACAGTAGCCTTGCAGCGCTGGGGTCCTGGGTTCAACTCCCACTAAGGGCAAAAAACCAATTGCATTGCAGTGAATTACATAGCATTGGGTCGGGGCAGGGGGCGTGGCTCGCCGGCTTAAGCCTGGTATGATTGGCCACGTCCATTGGGTGGGGGCGGGGCTTACCGGCTTTAGCCTGGTACAGTTGACAACACGCAATGCTTACTGCCACCTCTTCAGCAGACGCAACACTTCGTTACCTTTTGCGCTGGGGCCGCTGTTACTTCTCATGGCATAGCACCGCCATTTGTTTTATTGAACATGCCCGCGCGATGGGGGCGTGGCTTACCGGCTTAAGCCCGGTACAGTCGGCAACTTGCAGTGCATTGCTCAGCGTCGTGGCCGGGGGCGGGGCTTACCGCGATGGGGGCGGGGCTTACCGGCTTAAGCCCGGTACAGTCGGCAACTTGCAGTGCGTTGCGTAGCGTCGGTGCCGGGGGGCGGGGCTTACCGCGATGGGGCGGGGCTTACCGGCTTAAGCCCGGTACAGTCGGCAACTTGCAGTGCATTGCGTAGCGTCGGTGCCGGGGGCGGGGCTTACCGCGATGGGGGCGGGGCTTACCGGCTTAAGCCCGGTACAGTCGGCAACTTGCAGTGCGTTGCGTAGCGTCGGTGCCGGGGGGCGGGGCTTACCGCGATGGGGCGGGGCTTACCGGCTTAAGCCCGGTACAGATGGAAACATGCAGTGCATTGCATAGCGTCGGCGCCGGGGGCGGGGCTTACCGCGATGGGGCGGGGCTTACCGGCTTAAGCCCGGTACAGTCGGCAACTTGCAGTGCGTTGCGTAGCGTCGGTGCCGGGGGGCGGGGCTTACCGCGATGGGGCGGGGCTTACCGGCTTAAGCCCGGTACAGATGGAAACATGCAGTGCATTGCATAGCGTTGGCGCCGGGGGCGGGGCTTACCGCGATGGGGCGGGGCTTACCGGCTTAAGCCCTGTACAGTCGGCAACATACAGTGCATTGCGTAGCGTCGGTGCCGGGGGCGGGGCTTACCGCCATGGGGGCGGGGCTTACCGCGTCATGCCAGGTACGGTGTGCAACTATGGCAACATGCAATGCTTACTGTCACCTTTTCAGCAGACGCAACCCATCATTTCCTTTGGCGCTGAAGCGGCTGCTACTTTTCATGACATAGCACCGCCACTTGTTTTTCAAACATGCCCTCATTTAAATTGCTTTGGAGTAGAGGCAGCACGGTGGCTCAGTGGTTAGCACAGTAGCCTTGCAGCGCTGGGGTCCTGGGTTCAACTCCCACTAAGGGCAAAAAACCAATTGCATTGCAGTGAATTACATAGCATTGGGTCGGCGCAGGGGGCGTGGCTCGCTGGCTTAAGCCTGGTATGATTGGCCACGTCCATTGGGTGGGGGCGGGGCTTACCGGCTTTAGCCTGGTACAGTTGACAACACGCAATGCTTACTGCCACCTCTTCAGCAGACGCAACACTTCGTTACCTTTTGCGCTGGGGCCGCTGTTACTTCTCATGGCATAGCACCGCCATTTGTTTTATTGAACATGCCCGCGCGATGGGGGCGTGGCTTACCGGCTTAAGCCCGGTACAGTCGGCAACTTGCAGTGCATTGCGTAGCGTCGGTGCCGGGGGCGGGGCTTACCGCGATGGGGCGGGGCTTACCGGCTTAAGCCCGGTACAGTCGGCATCTTGCAGTGCATTGCGTAGCGTCGGTGCCCGGGGCTGGGCTTACCGCGATGGGGGCGTGGCTTACCGGCTTAAGCCCGGTACAGTCGGCAACTTGCAGTGCGTTGCGTAGCGTCGGTGCCGGGGGGCGGGGCTTACCGCGATGGGGCGGGGCTTACCGGCTTAAGCCCGGTACAGTCGGCAACTTGCAGTGCATTGCGTAGCGTCGGTGCCGGGGGCGGGGCTTACCGCGTCATGCCAGGTACAGTGTGCAACTATGGCAACATGCAATGCTTACTGTCACCTTTTCAGCAGACGCAACCCATCATTTCCTTTGGCGCTGAAGCGGCTGCTACTTTTCAAGACATAGCACCGCCACTTGTTTTTTAAACATGCCCTCATTTAAATTGCTTTGGAGTAGAGGCAGCACGGTGGCTCAGTGGTTAGCACAGTAGCCTTGCAGCGCTGGGGTCCTGGGTTCAACTCCCACTAAGGGCAAAAAACCAATTGCATTGCAGTGAATTACATAGCATTGGGTCGGCGCAGGGGGCGTGGCTCGCCGGCTTAAGCCTGGTGTGATTGGCCACGTCCATTGGGTGGGGGCGGGGCTTACCGGCTTTAGCCTGGTACAGTTGACAACACGCAATGCTTACTGCCACCTCTTCAGCAGACGCAACACTTCGTTACCTTTTGCGCTGGGGCCGCTGTTACTTCTCATGGCATAGCACCGCCATTTGTTTTATTGAACATGCCCGCGCGATGGGGGCGTGGCTTACCGGCTTAAGCCCGGTACAGTCGGCAACTTGCAGTGCATTGCGTAGCGTCGGTGCCGGGGGCGGGGCTTACCGCGATGGGGGCGGGGCTTACCGGCTTAAGCCCGGTACAGTCGGCAACTTGCAGTGCGTTGCGTAGCGTCGGTGCCGGGGGGCGGGGCTTACCGCGATGGGGCGGGGCTTACCGGCTTAAGCCCGGTACAGCTGGAAACATGCAGTGCATTGCATAGCGTCGGCGCCGGGGGCGGGGCTTACCGCGATGGGGCGGGGCTTACCGGCTTAAGCCCTGTACAGTCGGCAACATACAGTGCATTGCGTAGCGTCGGTGCCGGGGGATGGGCTTACCGCCATGGGGGCGGGGCTTACCGCGTCATGCCAGGTACAGTGTGCAACTATGGCAACATGCAATGCTTACTGTCACCTTTTCAGCAGACGCAACCCATCATTTCCTTTGGCGCTGAAGCGGCTGCTACTTTTCATGACATAGCACCGCCACTTGTTTTTCAAACATGCCCTCATTTAAATTGTTTTGGAGTAGAGGCAGCACGGTGGCTCAGTGGTTAGCACAGTAGCCTTGCAGCGCTGGGGTCCTGGGTTCAACTCCCACTAAGGGCAAAAACCAATTGCATTGCAGTGAATTACATAGCATTGGGTCGGGGCAGGGGGCGTGGCTCGCCGGCTTAAGCCTGGTATGATTGGCCACGTCCATTGGGTGGGGGCGGGGCTTACCGGCTTTAGCCTGGTACAGTTGACAACACGCAATGCTTACTGCCACCTCTTCAGCAGACGCAACACTTCGTTACCTTTTGCGCTGGGGCCGCTGTTACTTCTCATGGCATAGCACCGCCATTTGTTTTATTGAACATGCCCGCGCGATGGGGGCGTGGCTTACCGGCTTAAGCCCGGTACAGTCGGCAACTTGCAGTGCATTGCGTAGCGTCGTTGCCGGGGGCGGGGCTTACCGCGATGGGGGCGGGGCTTACCGGCTTAAGCCCGGTACAGTCGGCAACTTGCAGTGCGTTGCGTAGCGTCGGTGCCGGGGGGCGGGGCTTACCGCGATGGGGCGGGGCTTACCGGCTTAAGCCCGGTACAGTCGGCAACTTGCAGTGCATTGCGTAGCGTCGGTGCCGGGGGCGGGGCTTACCGCGATGGGGGCGGGGCTTACCGGCTTAAGCCCGGTACAGTCGGCAACTTGCAGTGCGTTGCGTAGCGTCGGTGCCGGGGGGCGGGGCTTACCGCGATGGGGCGGGGCTTACCGGCTTAAGCCCGGTACAGATGGAAACATGCAGTGCATTGCATAGCGTCGGCGCCGGGGGCGGGGCTTACCGCGATGGGGCGGGGCTTACCGGCTTAAGCCCGGTACAGTCGGCAACTTGCAGTGCGTTGCGTAGCGTCGGTGCCGGGGGGCGGGGCTTACCGCGATGGGGCGGGGCTTACCGGCTTAAGCCCGGTACAGATGGAAACATGCAGTGCATTGCATAGCGTTGGCGCCGGGGGCGGGGCTTACCGCGATGGGGCGGGGCTTACCGGCTTAAGCCCTGTACAGTCGGCAACATACAGTGCATTGCGTAGCGTCGGTGCCGGGGGCGGGGCTTACCGCCATGGGGGCGGGGCTTACCGCGTCATGCCAGGTACGGTGTGCAACTATGGCAACATGCAATGCTTACTGTCACCTTTTCAGCAGACGCAACCCATCATTTCCTTTGGCGCTGAAGCGGCTGCTACTTTTCATGACATAGCACCGCCACTTGTTTTTCAAACATGCCCTCATTTAAATTGCTTTGGAGTAGAGGCAGCACGGTGGCTCAGTGGTTAGCACAGTAGCCTTGCAGCGCTGGGGTCCTGGGTTCAACTCCCACTAAGGGCAAAAAACCAATTGCATTGCAGTGAATTACATAGCATTGGGTCGGCGCAGGGGGCGTGGCTCGCTGGCTTAAGCCTGGTATGATTGGCCACGTCCATTGGGTGGGGGCGGGGCTTACCGGCTTTAGCCTGGTACAGTTGACAACACGCAATGCTTACTGCCACCTCTTCAGCAGACGCAACACTTCGTTACCTTTTGCGCTGGGGCCGCTGTTACTTCTCATGGCATAGCACCGCCATTTGTTTTATTGAACATGCCCGCGCGATGGGGGCGTGGCTTACCGGCTTAAGCCCGGTACAGTCGGCAACTTGCAGTGCATTGCGTAGCGTCGGTGCCGGGGGCGGGGCGTACCGCGATGGGGGCGGGGCTTACCGGCTTAAGCCCGGTACAGTCGGCAACTTGCAGTGCGTTGCGTAGCGTCGGTGCCGGGGGGCGGGGCTTACCGCGATGGGGCGGGGCTTACCGGCTTAAGCCCGGTACAGTCGGCAACTTGCAGTGCATTGCGTAGCGTCGGTGCCGGGGGCGGGGCTTACCGCGATGGGGGCGGGGCTTACCGGCTTAAGCCCGGTACAGTCGGCAACTTGCAGTGCGTTGCGTAGCGTCGGTGCCGGGGGGCGGGGCTTACCGCGATGGGGCGGGGCTTACCGGCTTAAGCCCGGTACAGTCGGCAACTTGCAGTGCATTGCGTAGCGTCGGTGCCGGGGGCGGGGCTTACCGCGATGGGGGCGGGGCTTACCGGCTTAAGCCCGGTACAGTCGGCAACTTGCAGTGCGTTGCGTAGCGTCGGTGCCGGGGGGCGGGGCTTACCGCGATGGGGCGGGGCTTACCGGCTTAAGCCCGGTACAGATGGAAACATGCAGTGCATTGCATAGCGTTGGCGCCGGGGGCGGGGCTTACCGCGATGGGGCGGGGCTTACCGGCTTAAGCCCTGTACAGTCGGCAACATACAGTGCATTGCGTAGCGTCGGTGCCGGGGGCGGGGCTTACCGCCATGGGGGCGGGGCTTACCGCGTCATGCCAGGTACAGTGTGCAACTATGGCAACATGCAATGCTTACTGTCACCTTTTCAGCAGACGCAACCCATCATTTCCTTTGGCGATGAAGCGGCTGCTACTTTTCATGACATAGCACCGCCACTTGTTTTTCAAACATGCCCTCATTTAAATTGCTTTGGAGTAGAGGCAGCACGGTGGCTCAGTGGTTAGCACAGTAGCCTTGCAGCGCTGGGGTCCTGGGTTCAACTCCCACTAAGGGCAAAAAACCAATTGCATTGCAGTGAATTACATAGCATTGGGTCGGCGCAGGGGGCGTGGCTCGCTGGCTTAAGCCTGGTATGATTGGCCACGTCCATTGGGTGGGGGCGGGGCTTACCGGCTTTAGCCTGGTACAGTTGACAACACGCAATGCTTACTGCCACCTCTTCAGCAGACGCAACACTTCGTTACCTTTTGCGCTGGGGCCGCTGTTACTTCTCATGGCATAGCACCGCCATTTGTTTTATTGAACATGCCCCCCGCGATGGGGGCGTGGCTTACCGGCTTAAGCCCGGTACAGTCGGCAACTTGCAGTGCATTGCGTAGCGTCGGTGCCGGGGGCGGGGCTTACCGCGATGGGGCGGGGCTTACCGGCTTAAGCCCGGTACAGTCGGCAACTTGCAGTGCATTGCGTAGCGTCGGTGCCCGGGGCGGGGCTTACCGCGATGGGGGCGTGGCTTACCGGCTTAAGCCCGGTACAGTCGGCAACTTGCAGTGCGTTGCGTAGCGTCGGTGCCGGGGGGCGGGGCTTACCGCGATGGGGCGGGGCTTACCGGCTTAAGCCCGGTACAGTCGGCAACTTGCAGTGCATTGCGTAGCGTCGGTGCCGGGGGCGGGGCTTACCGCGTCATGCCAGGTACAGTGTGCAACTATGGCAACATGCAATGCTTACTGTCACCTTTTCAGCAGACGCAACCCATCATTTCCTTTGGCGCTGAAGCGGCTGCTACTTTTCAAGACATAGCACCGCCACTTGTTTTTTAAACATGCCCTCATTTAAATTGCTTTGGAGTAGAGGCAGCACGGTGGCTCAGTGGTTAGCACAGTAGCCTTGCAGCGCTGGGGTCCTGGGTTCAACTCCCACTAAGGGCAAAAAACCAATTGCATTGCAGTGAATTACATAGCATTGGGTCGGCGCAGGGGGCGTGGCTCGCCGGCTTAAGCCTGGTGTGATTGGCCACGTCCATTGGGTGGGGGCGGGGCTTACCGGCTTTAGCCTGGTACAGTTGACAACACGCAATGCTTACTGCCACCTCTTCAGCAGACGCAACACTTCGTTACCTTTTGCGCTGGGGCCGCTGTTACTTCTCATGGCATAGCACCGCCATTTGTTTTATTGAACATGCCCGCGCGATGGGGGCGTGGCTTACCGGCTTAAGCCCGGTACAGTCGGCAACTTGCAGTGCATTGCGTAGCGTCGGTGCCGGGGGCGGGGCTTACCGCGATGGGGGCGGGGCTTACCGGCTTAAGCCCGGTACAGTTGGCAACTTGCAGTGCGTTGCGTAGCGTCGGTGCCGGGGGGCGGGGCTTACCGCGATGGGGCGGGGCTTACCGGCTTAAGCCCGGTACAGATGGAAACATGCAGTGCATTGCATAGCGTCGGCGCCGGGGGCGGGGCTTACCGCGATGGGGCGGGGCTTACCGGCTTAAGCCCTGTACAGTCGGCAACATACAGTGCATTGCGTAGCGTCGGTGCCGGGGGCGGGGCTTACCGCCATGGGGGCAGGGCTTACCGCGTCATGCCAGGTACAGTGTGCAACTATGGCAACATGCAATGCTTACTGTCACCTTTTCAGCAGACGCAACCCATCATTTCCTTTGGCGCTGAAGCGGCTGCTACTTTTCATGACATAGCACCGCCACTTGTTTTTCAAACATGCCCTCATTTAAATTGTTTTGGAGTAGAGGCAGCACGGTGGCTCAGTGGTTAGCACAGTAGCCTTGCAGCGCTGGGGTCCTGGGTTCAACTCCCACTAAGGGCAAAAAACCAATTGCATTGCAGTGAATTACATAGCATTGGGTCGGGGCAGGGGGCGTGGCTCGCCGGCTTAAGCCTGGTATGATTGGCCACGTCCATTGGGTGGGGGCGGGGCTTACCGGCTTTAGCCTGGTACAGTTGACAACACGCAATGCTTACTGCCACCTCTTCAGCAGACGCAACACTTCGTTACCTTTTGCGCTGGGGCCGCTGTTACTTCTCATGGCATAGCACCGCCATTTGTTTTATTGAACATGCCCGCGCGATGGGGGCGTGGCTTACCGGCTTAAGCCCGGTACAGTCGGCAACTTGCAGTGCATTGCGTAGCGTCGGTGCCGGGGGCGGGGCTTACCGCGATGGGGGCGGGGCTTACCGGCTTAAGCCCGGTACAGTCGGCAACTTGCAGTGCGTTGCGTAGCGTCGGTGCCGGGGGGCGGGGCTTACCGCGATGGGGCGGGGCTTACCGGCTTAAGCCCGGTACAGTCGGCAACTTGCAGTGCATTGCGTAGCGTCGGTGCCGGGGGCGGGGCTTACCGCGATGGGGGCGGGGCTTACCGGCTTAAGCCCGGTACAGTCGGCAACTTGCAGTGCGTTGCGTAGCGTCGGTGCCGGGGGGCGGGGCTTACCGCGATGGGGCGGGGCTTACCGGCTTAAGCCCGGTACAGTCGGCAACTTGCAGTGCATTGCGTAGCGTCGGTGCCGGGGGCGGGGCTTACCGCGATGGGGGCGGGGCTTACCGGCTTAAGCCCGGTACAGTCGGCAACTTGCAGTGCGTTGCGTAGCGTCGGTGCCGGGGGGCGGGGCTTACCGCGATGGGGCGGGGCTTACCGGCTTAAGCCCGGTACAGATGGAAACATGCAGTGCATTGCATAGCGTTGGCGCCGGGGGCGGGGCTTACCGCGATGGGGCGGGGCTTACCGGCTTAAGCCCTGTACAGTCGGCAACATACAGTGCATTGCGTAGCGTCGGTGCCGGGGGCGGGGCTTACCGCCATGGGGGCGGGGCTTACCGCGTCATGCCAGGTACAGTGTGCAACTATGGCAACATGCAATGCTTACTGTCACCTTTTCAGCAGACGCAACCCATCATTTCCTTTGGCGATGAAGCGGCTGCTACTTTTCATGACATAGCACCGCCACTTGTTTTTCAAACATGCCCTCATTTAAATTGCTTTGGAGTAGAGGCAGCACGGTGGCTCAGTGGTTAGCACAGTAGCCTTGCAGCGCTGGGGTCCTGGGTTCAACTCCCACTAAGGGCAAAAAACCAATTGCATTGCAGTGAATTACATAGCATTGGGTCGGCGCAGGGGGCGTGGCTCGCTGGCTTAAGCCTGGTATGATTGGCCACGTCCATTGGGTGGGGGCGGGGCTTACCGGCTTTAGCCTGGTACAGTTGACAACACGCAATGCTTACTGCCACCTCTTCAGCAGACGCAACACTTCGTTACCTTTTGCGCTGGGGCCGCTGTTACTTCTCATGGCATAGCACCGCCATTTGTTTTATTGAACATGCCCGCGCGATGGGGGCGTGGCTTACCGGCTTAAGCCCGGTACAGTCGGCAACTTGCAGTGCATTGCGTAGCGTCGGTGCCGGGGGCGGGGCTTACCGCGATGGGGGCGGGGCTTACCGGCTTAAGCCCGGTACAGTCGGCAACTTGCAGTGCGTTGCGTAGCGTCGGTGCCGGGGGGCGGGGCTTACCGCGATGGGGCGGGGCTTACCGGCTTAAGCCCGGTACAGTCGGCAACTTGCAGTGCATTGCGTAGCGTCGGTGCCGGGGGCGGGGCTTACCGCGATGGGGGCGGGGCTTACCGGCTTAAGCCCGGTTCAGTCGGCAACTTGCAGTGCGTTGCGTTGCGTCGGTGCCGGGGGGCGGGGCTTACCGCGATGGGGCGGGGCTTACCGGCTTAAGCCCGGTACAGATGGAAACATGCAGTGCATTGCATAGCGTCGGCGCCGGGGGCGGGGCTTACCGCGATGGGGCGGGGCTTACCGGCTTAAGCCCGGTACAGTCGGCAACTTGCAGTGCGTTGCGTAGCGTCGGTGCCGGGGGGCGGGGCTTACCGCGATGGGGCGGGGCTTACCGGCTTAAGCCCGGTACAGATGGAAACATGCAGTGCATTGCATAGCGTTGGCGCCGGGGGCGGGGCTTACCGCGATGGGGCGGGGCTTACCGGCTTAAGCCCTGTACAGTCGGCAACATACAGTGCATTGCGTAGCGTCGGTGCCGGGGGCGGGGCTTACCGCCATGGGGGCGGGGCTTACCGCGTCATGCCAGGTACGGTGTGCAACTATGGCAACATGCAATGCTTACTGTCACCTTTTCAGCAGACGCAACCCATCATTTCCTTTGGCGCTGAAGCGGCTGCTACTTTTCATGACATAGCACCGCCACTTGTTTTTCAAACATGCCCTCATTTAAATTGCTTTGGAGTAGAGGCAGCACGGTGGCTCAGTGGTTAGCACAGTAGCCTTGCAGCGCTGGGGTCCTGGGTTCAACTCCCACTAAGGGCAAAAAACCAATTGCATTGCAGTGAATTACATAGCATTGGGTCGGCGCAGGGGGCGTGGCTCGCTGGCTTAAGCCTGGTATGATTGGCCACGTCCATTGGGTGGGGGCGGGGCTTACCGGCTTTAGCCTGGTACAGTTGACAACACGCAATGCTTACTGCCACCTCTTCAGCAGACGCAACACTTCGTTACCTTTTGCGCTGGGGCCGCTGTTACTTCTCATGGCATAGCACCGCCATTTGTTTTATTGAACATGCCCGCGCGATGGGGGCGTGGCTTACCGGCTTAAGCCCGGTACAGTCGGCAACTTGCAGTGCATTGCGTAGCGTCGGTGCCGGGGGCGGGGCTTACCGCGATGGGGGCGGGGCTTACCGGCTTAAGCCCGGTACAGTCGGCAACTTGCAGTGCGTTGCGTAGCGTCGGTGCCGGGGGGCGGGGCTTACCGCGATGGGGCGGGGCTTACCGGCTTAAGCCCGGTACAGTCGGCAACTTGCAGTGCATTGCGTAGCGTCGGTGCCGGGGGCGGGGCTTACCGCGATGGGGGCGGGGCTTACCGGCTTAAGCCCGGTACAGTCGGCAACTTGCAGTGCGTTGCGTAGCGTCGGTGCCGGGGGGCGGGGCTTACCGCGATGGGGCGGGGCTTACCGGCTTAAGCCCGGTACAGTCGGCAACTTGCAGTGCATTGCGTAGCGTCGGTGCCGGGGGCGGGGCTTACCGCGATGGGGGCGGGGCTTACCGGCTTAAGCCCGGTACAGTCGGCAACTTGCAGTGCGTTGCGTAGCGTCGGTGCCGGGGGGCGGGGCTTACCGCGATGGGGCGGGGCTTACCGGCTTAAGCCCGGTACAGATGGAAACATGCAGTGCATTGCATAGCGTTGGCGCCGGGGGCGGGGCTTACCGCGATGGGGCGGGGCTTACCGGCTTAAGCCCTGTACAGTCGGCAACATACAGTGCATTGCGTAGCGTCGGTGCCGGGGGCGGGGCTTACCGCCATGGGGGCGGGGCTTACCGCGTCATGCCAGGTACAGTGTGCAACTATGGCAACATGCAATGCTTACTGTCACCTTTTCAGCAGACGCAACCCATCATTTCCTTTGGCGATGAAGCGGCTGCTACTTTTCATGACATAGCACCGCCACTTGTTTTTCAAACATGCCCTCATTTAAATTGCTTTGGAGTAGAGGCAGCACGGTGGCTCAGTGGTTAGCACAGTAGCCTTGCAGCGCTGGGGTCCTGGGTTCAACTCCCACTAAGGGCAAAAAACCAATTGCATTGCAGTGAATTACATAGCATTGGGTCGGCGCAGGGGGCGTGGCTCGCTGGCTTAAGCCTGGTATGATTGGCCACGTCCATTGGGTGGGGGCGGGGCTTACCGGCTTTAGCCTGGTACAGTTGACAACACGCAATGCTTACTGCCACCTCTTCAGCAGACGCAACACTTCGTTACCTTTTGCGCTGGGGCCGCTGTTACTTCACATGGCATAGCACCGCCATTTGTTTTATTGAACATGCCCGCGCGATGGGGGCGTGGCTTACCGGCTTAAGCCCGGTACAGTCGGCAACTTGCAGTGCATTGCGTAGCGTCGGTGCCGGGGGCGGGGCTTACCGCGATGGGGCGGGGCTTACCGGCTTAAGCCCGGTACAGTCGGCAACTTGCAGTGCATTGCGTAGCGTCGGTGCCCGGGGCGGGGCTTACCGCGATGGGGGCGTGGCTTACCGGCTTAAGCCCGGTACAGTCGGCAACTTGCAGTGCGTTGCGTAGCGTCGGTGCCGGGGGGCGGGGCTTACCGCGATGGGGCGGGGCTTACCGGCTTAAGCCCGGTACAGATGGAAACATGCAGTGCATTGCATAGCGTCGGCGCCGGGGGCGGGGCTTACCGCGATGGGGCGGGGCTTACCGGCTTAAGCCCTGTACAGTCGGCAACATACAGTGCATTGCGTAGCGTCGGTGCCGGGGGCGGGGCTTACCGCCATGGGGGCGGGGCTTACCGCGTCATGCCAGG
Organism: Dendropsophus ebraccatus; assembly: GCF_027789765.1. Taxonomy (NCBI): domain Eukaryota; kingdom Metazoa; phylum Chordata; class Amphibia; order Anura; family Hylidae; genus Dendropsophus; species Dendropsophus ebraccatus. The sequence continues at coordinate 187,303 of NW_027209831.1, read as the reverse complement.
TACGGTGTGCAACTATGGCAACATGCAATGCTTACTGTCACCTTTTCAGCAGACGCAACCCATCATTTCCTTTGGCGCTGAAGCGGCTGCTACTTTTCATGACATAGCACCGCCACTTGTTTTTCAAACATGCCCTCATTTAAATTGCTTTGGAGTAGAGGCAGCACGGTGGCTCAGTGGTTAGCACAGTAGCCTTGCAGCGCTGGGGTCCTGGGTTCAACTCCCACTAAGGGCAAAAAACCAATTGCATTGCAGTGAATTACATAGCATTGGGTCGGCGCAGGGGGCGTGGCTCGCTGGCTTAAGCCTGGTATGATTGGCCACGTCCATTGGGTGGGGGCGGGGCTTACCGGCTTTAGCCTGGTACAGTTGACAACACGCAATGCTTACTGCCACCTCTTCAGCAGACGCAACACTTCGTTACCTTTTGCGCTGGGGCCGCTGTTACTTCTCATGGCATAGCACCGCCATTTGTTTTATTGAACATGCCCGCGCGATGGGGGCGTGGCTTACCGGCTTAAGCCCGGTACAGTCGGCAACTTGCAGTGCATTGCGTAGCGTCGGTGCCGGGGGCGGGGCTTACCGCGATGGGGGCGGGGCTTACCGGCTTAAGCCCGGTACAGTCGGCAACTTGCAGTGCGTTGCGTAGCGTCGGTGCCGGGGGGCGGGGCTTACCGCGATGGGGCGGGGCTTACCGGCTTAAGCCCGGTACCGTCGGCAACTTGCAGTGCATTGCGTAGCGTCGGTGCCGGGGGCGGGGCTTACCGCGATGGGGGCGGGGCTTACCGGCTTAAGCCCGGTACAGTCGGCAACTTGCAGTGCGTTGCGTAGCGTCGGTGCCGGGGGGCGGGGCTTACCGCGATGGGGCGGGGCTTACCGGCTTAAGCCCGGTACAGTCGGCAACTTGCAGTGCATTGCGTAGCGTCGGTGCCGGGGGCGGGGCTTACCGCGATGGGGGCGGGGCTTACCGGCTTAAGCCCGGTACAGTCGGCAACTTGCAGTGCGTTGCGTAGCGTCGGTGCCGGGGGGCGGGGCTTACCGCGATGGGGCGGGGCTTACCGGCTTAAGCCCGGTACAGATGGAAACATACAGTGCATTGCGTAGCGTCGGTGCCGGGGGCGGGGCTTACCGCCATGGGGGCGGGGCTTACCGCGTCATGCCAGGTACAGTGTGCAACTATGGCAACATGCAATGCTTACTGTCACCTTTTCAGCAGACGCAACCCATCATTTCCTTTGGCGATGAAGCGGCTGCTACTTTTCATGACATAGCACCGCCACTTGTTTTTCAACATGCCCTCATTTAAATTGCTTTGGAGTAGAGGCAGCACGGTGGCTCAGTGGTTAGCACAGTAGCCTTGCAGCGCTGGGGTCCTGGGTTCAACTCCCACTAAGGGCAAAAAACCAATTGCATTGCAGTGAATTACATAGCATTGGGTCGGCGCAGGGGGCGTGGCTCGCTGGCTTAAGCCTGGTATGATTGGCCACGTCCATTGGGTGGGGGCGGGGCTTACCGGCTTTAGCCTGGTACAGTTGACAACACGCAATGCTTACTGCCACCTCTTCAGCAGACGCAACACTTCGTTACCTTTTGCGCTGGGGCCGCTGTTACTTCTCATGGCATAGCACCGCCATTTGTTTTATTGAACATGCCCGCGCGATGGGGGCGTGGCTTACCGGCTTAAGCCCGGTACAGTCGGCAACTTGCAGTGCATTGCGTAGCGTCGGTGCCGGGGGCGGGGCTTACCGCGATGGGGCGGGGCTTACCGGCTTAAGCCCGGTACAGTCGGCAACTTGCAGTGCATTGCGTAGCGTCGGTGCCCGGGGCGGGGCTTACCGCGATGGGGGCGTGGCTTACCGGCTTAAGCCCGGTACAGTCGGCAACTTGCAGTGCGTTGCGTAGCGTCGGTGCCGGGGGGCGGGGCTTACCGCGATGGGGCGGGGCTTACCGGCTTAAGCCCGGTACAGTCGGCAACTTGCAGTGCATTGCGTAGCGTCGGTGCCGGGGGCGGGGCTTACCGCGTCATGCCAGGTACAGTGTGCAACTATGGCAACATGCAATGCTTACTGTCACCTTTTCAGCAGACGCAACCCATCATTTCCTTTGGCGCTGAAGCGGCTGCTACTTTTCAAGACATAGCACCGCCACTTGTTTTTTAAACATGCCCTCATTTAAATTGCTTTGGAGTAGAGGCAGCACGGTGGCTCAGTGGTTAGCACAGTAGCCTTGCAGCGCTGGGGTCCTGGGTTCAACTCCCACTAAGGGCAAAAAACCAATTGCATTGCAGTGAATTACATAGCATTGGGTCGGCGCAGGGGGCGTGGCTCGCCGGCTTAAGCCTGGTGTGATTGGCCACGTCCATTGGGTGGGGGCGGGGCTTACCGGCTTTAGCCTGGTACAGTTGACAACACGCAATGCTTACTGCCACCTCTTCAGCAGACGCAACACTTCGTTACCTTTTGCGCTGGGGCCGCTGTTACTTCTCATGGCATAGCACCGCCATTTGTTTTATTGAACATGCCCGCGCGATGGGGGCGTGGCTTACCGGCTTAAGCCCGGTACAGTCGGCAACTTGCAGTGCATTGCGTAGCGTCGGTGCCGGGGGCGGGGCTTACCGCGATGGGGGCGGGGCTTACCGGCTTAAGCCCGGTACAGTTGGCAACTTGCAGTGCGTTGCGTAGCGTCGGTGCCGGGGGGCGGGGCTTACCGCGATGGGGCGGGGCTTACCGGCTTAAGCCCGGTACAGATGGAAACATGCAGTGCATTGCATAGCGTCGGCGCCGGGGGCGGGGCTTACCGCGATGGGGCGGGGCTTACCGGCTTAAGCCCTGTACAGTCGGCAACATACAGTGCATTGCGTAGCGTCGGTGCCGGGGGCGGGGCTTACCGCCATGGGGGCGGGGCTTACCGCGTCATGCCAGGTACAGTGTGCAACTATGGCAACATGCAATGCTTACTGTCACCTTTTCAGCAGACGCAACCCATCATTTCCTTTGGCGCTGAAGCGGCTGCTACTTTTCATGACATAGCACCGCCACTTGTTTTTCAAACATGCCCTCATTTAAATTGTTTTGGAGTAGAGGCAGCACGGTGGCTCAGTGGTTAGCACAGTAGCCTTGCAGCGCTGGGGTCCTGGGTTCAACTCCCACTAAGGGCAAAAAACCAATTGCATTGCAGTGAATTACATAGCATTGGGTCGGGGCAGGGGGCGTGGCTCGCCGGCTTAAGCCTGGTATGATTGGCCACGTCCATTGGGTGGGGGCGGGGCTTACCGGCTTTAGCCTGGTACAGTTGACAACACGCAATGCTTACTGCCACCTCTTCAGCAGACGCAACACTTCGTTACCTTTTGCGCTGGGGCCGCTGTTACTTCTCATGGCATAGCACCGCCATTTGTTTTATTGAACATGCCCGCGCGATGGGGGCGTGGCTTACCGGCTTAAGCCCGGTACAGTCGGCAACTTGCAGTGCATTGCGTAGCGTCGGTGCCGGGGGCGGGGCTTACCGCGATGGGGGCGGGGCTTACCGGCTTAAGCCCGGTACAGTCGGCAACTTGCAGTGCGTTGCGTAGCGTCGGTGCCGGGGGGCGGGGCTTACCGCGATGGGGCGGGGCTTACCGGCTTAAGCCCGGTACAGTCGGCAACTTGCAGTGCATTGCGTAGCGTCGGTGCCGGGGGCGGGGCTTACCGCGATGGGGGCGGGGCTTACCGGCTTAAGCCCGGTACAGTCGGCAACTTGCAGTGCGTTGCGTAGCGTCGGTGCCGGGGGGCGGGGCTTACCGCGATGGGGCGGGGCTTACCGGCTTAAGCCCGGTACAGTCGGCAACTTGCAGTGCATTGCGTAGCGTCGGTGCCGGGGGCGGGGCTTACCGCGATGGGGGCGGGGCTTACCGGCTTAAGCCCGGTACAGTCGGCAACTTGCAGTGCGTTGCGTAGCGTCGGTGCCGGGGGCGGGGCGTACCGCGAGGGGGCGGGGCTTACCGGCTTAAGCCCGGTACAGATGGAAACATGCAGTGCATTGCATAGCGTTGGCGCCGGGGGCGGGGCTTCCCGCTATGGGGCGGGGCTTACCGGCTTAAGCCCTGTACAGTCGGCAACATACAGTGCATTGCGTAGCGTCGGTGCCGGGGGCGGGGCTTACCGCCATGGGGGCGGGGCTTACCGCGTCATGCCAGGTACAGTGTGCAACTATGGCAACATGCAATGCTTACTGTCACCTTTTCAGCAGACGCAACCCATCATTTCCTTTGGCGATGAAGCGGCTGCTACTTTTCATGACATAGCACCGCCACTTGTTTTTCAAACATGCCCTCATTTAAATTGCTTTGGAGTAGAGGCAGCACGGTGGCTCAGTGGTTAGCACAGTAGCCTTGCAGCGCTGGGGTCCTGGGTTCAACTCCACTAAGGGCAAAAAACCAATTGCATTGCAGTGAATTACATAGCATTGGGTCGGCGCAGGGGGCGTGGCTCGCTGGCTTAAGCCTGGTATGATTGGCCACGTCCATTGGGTGGGGGCGGGGCTTACCGGCTTTAGCCTGGTACAGTTGACAACACGCAATGCTTACTGCCACCTCTTCAGCAGACGCAACACTTCGTTACCTTTTGCGCTGGGGCCGCTGTTACTTCTCATGGCATAGCACCGCCATTTGTTTTATTGAACATGCCCGCGCGATGGGGGCGTGGCTTACCGGCTTAAGCCCGGTACAGTCGGCAACTTGCAGTGCATTGCGTAGCGTCGGTGCCGGGGGCGGGGCTTACCGCGATGGGGGCGGGGCTTACCGGCTTAAGCCCGGTACAGTCGGCAACTTGCAGTGCGTTGCGTAGCGTCGGTGCCGGGGGGCGGGGCTTACCGCGATGGGGCGGGGCTTACCGGCTTAAGCCCGGTACAGTCGGCAACTTGCAGTGCATTGCGTAGCGTCGGTGCCGGGGGCGGGGCTTACCGCGATGGGGGCGGGGCTTACCGGCTTAAGCCCGGTTCAGTCGGCAACTTGCAGTGCGTTGCGTAGCGTCGGTGCCGGGGGGCGGGGCTTACCGCGATGGGGCGGGGCTTACCGGCTTAAGCCCGGTACAGATGGAAACATGCAGTGCATTGCATAGCGTCGGCGCCGGGGGCGGGGCTTACCGCGATGGGGCGGGGCTTACCGGCTTAAGCCCGGTACAGTCGGCAACTTGCAGTGCGTTGCGTAGCGTCGGTGCCGGGGGGCGGGGCTTACCGCGATGGGGCGGGGCTTACCGGCTTAAGCCCGGTACAGATGGAAACATGCAGTGCATTGCATAGCGTTGGCGCCGGGGGCGGGGCTTACCGCGATGGGGCGGGGCTTACCGGCTTAAGCCCTGTACAGTCGGCAACATACAGTGCATTGCGTAGCGTCGGTGCCGGGGGCGGGGCTTACCGCCATGGGGGCGGGGCTTACCGCGTCATGCCAGGTACGGTGTGCAACTATGGCAACATGCAATGCTTACTGTCACCTTTTCAGCAGACGCAACCCATCATTTCCTTTGGCGCTGAAGCGGCTGCTACTTTTCATGACATAGCACCGCCACTTGTTTTTCAAACATGCCCTCATTTAAATTGCTTTGGAGTAGAGGCAGCACGGTGGCTCAGTGGTTAGCACAGTAGCCTTGCAGCGCTGGGGTCCTGGGTTCAACTCCCACTAAGGGCAAAAAACCAATTGCATTGCAGTGAATTACATAGCATTGGGTCGGCGCAGGGGGCGTGGCTCGCTGGCTTAAGCCTGGTATGATTGGCCACGTCCATTGGGTGGGGGCGGGGCTTACCGGCTTTAGCCTGGTACAGTTGACAACACGCAATGCTTACTGCCACCTCTTCAGCAGACGCAACACTTCGTTACCTTTTGCGCTGGGGCCGCTGTTACTTCTCATGGCATAGCACCGCCATTTGTTTTATTGAACATGCCCGCGCGATGGGGGCGTGGCTTACCGGCTTAAGCCCGGTACAGTCGGCAACTTGCAGTGCATTGCGTAGCGTCGGTGCCGGGGGCGGGGCTTACCGCGATGGGGGCGGGGCTTACCGGCTTAAGCCCGGTACAGTCGGCAACTTGCAGTGCGTTGCGTAGCGTCGGTGCCGGGGGGCGGGGCTTACCGCGATGGGGCGGGGCTTACCGGCTTAAGCCCGGTACAGTCGGCAACTTGCAGTGCATTGCGTAGCGTCGGTGCCGGGGGCGGGGCTTACCGCGATGGGGGCGGGGCTTACCGGCTTAAGCCCGGTACAGTCGGCAACTTGCAGTGCGTTGCGTAGCGTCGGTGCCGGGGGGCGGGGCTTACCGCGATGGGGCGGGGCTTACCGGCTTAAGCCCGGTACAGTCGGCAACTTGCAGTGCATTGCGTAGCGTCGGTGCCGGGGGCGGGGCTTACCGCGATGGGGGCGGGGCTTACCGGCTTAAGCCCGGTACAGTCGGCAACTTGCAGTGCGTTGCGTAGCGTCGGTGCCGGGGGGCGGGGCTTACCGCGATGGGGCGGGGCTTACCGGCTTAAGCCCGGTACAGATGGAAACATGCAGTGCATTGCATAGCGTTGGCGCCGGGGGCGGGGCTTACCGCGATGGGGCGGGGCTTACCGGCTTAAGCCCTGTACAGTCGGCAACATACAGTGCATTGCGTAGCGTCGGTGCCGGGGGCGGGGCTTACCGCCATGGGGGCGGGGCTTACCGCGTCATGCCAGGTACAGTGTGCAACTATGGCAACATGCAATGCTTACTGTCACCTTTTCAGCAGACGCAACCCATCATTTCCTTTGGCGATGAAGCGGCTGCTACTTTTCATGACATAGCACCGCCACTTGTTTTTCAAACATGCCCTCATTTAAATTGCTTTGGAGTAGAGGCAGCACGGTGGCTCAGTGGTTAGCACAGTAGCCTTGCAGCGCTGGGGTCCTGGGTTCAACTCCCACTAAGGGCAAAAAACCAATTGCATTGCAGTGAATTACATAGCATTGGGTCGGCGCAGGGGCGTGGCTCGCTGGCTTAAGCCTGGTATGATTGGCCACGTCCATTGGGTGGGGGCGGGGCTTACCGGCTTTAGCCTGGTACAGTTGACAACACGCAATGCTTACTGCCACCTCTTCAGCAGACGCAACACTTCGTTACCTTTTGCGCTGGGGCCGCTGTTACTTCACATGGCATAGCACCGCCATTTGTTTTATTGAACATGCCCGCGCGATGGGGGCGTGGCTTACCGGCTTAAGCCCGGTACAGTCGGCAACTTGCAGTGCATTGCGTAGCGTCGGTGCCGGGGGCGGGGCTTACCGCGATGGGGCGGGGCTTACCGGCTTAAGCCCGGTACAGTCGGCAACTTGCAGTGCATTGCGTAGCGTCGGTGCCCGGGGCGGGGCTTACCGCGATGGGGGCGTGGCTTACCGGCTTAAGCCCGGTACAGTCGGCAACTTGCAGTGCGTTGCGTAGCGTCGGTGCCGGGGGGCGGGGCTTACCGCGATGGGGCGGGGCTTACCGGCTTAAGCCCGGTACAGTCGGCAACTTGCAGTGCATTGCGTAGCGTCGGTGCCGGGGGCGGGGCTTACCGCGATGGGGGCGGGGCTTACCGGCTTAAGCCCGGTACAGTCGGCAACTTGCAGTGCGTTGCGTAGCGTCGGTGCCGGGGGGCGGGGCTTACCGCGAGGGGGCGGGGCTTACCGGCTTAAGCCCGGTACAGATGGAAACATGCAGTGCATTGCATAGCGTCGGCGCGGGGGGCGGGGCTTACCGCGATGGGGCGGGGCTTACCGGCTTAAGCCCGGTACAGTCGGCAACTTGCAGTGCGTTGCGTAGCGTCGGTGCCGGGGGGCGGGGCTTACCGCGATGGGGCGGGGCTTACCGGCTTAAGCCCGGTACAGATGGAAACATGCAGTGCATTGCATAGCGTTGGCGCCGGGGGCGGGGCTTACCGCGATGGGGCGGGGCTTACCGGCTTAAGCCCTGTACAGTCGGCAACATACAGTGCATTGCGTAGCGTCGGTGCCGGGGGCGGGGCTTACCGCCATGGGGGCGGGGCTTACCGCGTCATGCCAGGTACGGTGTGCAACTATGGCAACATGCAATGCTTACTGTCACCTTTTCAGCAGACGCAACCCATCATTTCCTTTGGCGCTGAAGCGGCTGCTACTTTTCATGACATAGCACCGCCACTTGTTTTTCAAACATGCCCTCATTTAAATTGCTTTGGAGTAGAGGCAGCACGGTGGCTCAGTGGTTAGCACAGTAGCCTTGCAGCGCTGGGGTCCTGGGTTCAACTCCCACTAAGGGCAAAAAACCAATTGCATTGCAGTGAATTACATAGCATTGGGTCGGCGCAGGGGGCGTGGCTCGCTGGCTTAAGCCTGGTATGATTGGCCACGTCCATTGGGTGGGGGCGGGGGCTTACCGGCTTTAGCCTGGTACAGTTGACAACACGCAATGCTTACTGCCACCTCTTCAGCAGACGCAACACTTCGTTACCTTTTGCGCTGGGGCCGCTGTTACTTCTCATGGCATAGCACCGCCATTTGTTTTATTGAACATGCCCGCGCGATGGGGGCGTGGCTTACCGGCTTAAGCCCGGTACAGTCGGCAACTTGCAGTGCATTGCGTAGCGTCGTTGCCGGGGGCGGGGCTTACCGCGATGGGGGCGGGGCTTACCGGCTTAAGCCCGGTACAGTTGGCAACTTGCAGTGCGTTGCGTAGCGTCGGTGCCGGGGGGCGGGGCTTACCGCGATGGGGCGGGGCTTACCGGCTTAAGCCCGGTACAGATGGAAACATGCAGTGCATTGCGTAGCGTCGGCGCCGGGGGCGGGGCTTACCGCGATGGGGCGGGGCTTACCGGCTTAAGCCCTGTACAGTCGGCAACATACAGTGCATTGCGTAGCGTCGGTGCCGGGGGCGGGGCTTACCGCCATGGGGGCGGGGCTTACCGCGTCATGCCAGGTACAGTGTGCAACTATGGCAACATGCAATGCTTACTGTCACCTTTTCAGCAGACGCAACCCATCATTTCCTTTGGCGCTGAAGCGGCTGCTACTTTCATGACATAGCACCGCCACTTGTTTTTCAAACATGCCCTCATTTAAATTGTTTTGGAGTAGAGGCAGCACGGTGGCTCAGTGGTTAGCACAGTAGCCTTGCAGCGCTGGGGTCCTGGGTTCAACTCCCACTAAGGGCAAAAAACCAATTGCATTGCAGTGAATTACATAGCATTGGGTCGGGGCAGGGGGCGTGGCTCGCCGGCTTAAGCCTGGTATGATTGGCCACGTCCATTGGGTGGGGGCGGGGCTTACCGGCTTTAGCCTGGTACAGTTGACAACACGCAATGCTTACTGCCACCTCTTCAGCAGACGCAACACTTCGTTACCTTTTGCGCTGGGGCCGCTGTTACTTCTCATGGCATAGCACCGCCATTTGTTTTATTGAACATGCCCGCGCGATGGGGGCGTGGCTTACCGGCTTAAGCCCGGTACAGTCGGCAACTTGCAGTGCATTGCGTAGCGTCGGTGCCGGGGGCGGGGCTTACCGCGATGGGGGCGGGGCTTACCGGCTTAAGCCCGGTACAGTCGGCAACTTGCAGTGCGTTGCGTAGCGTCGGTGCCGGGGGGCGGGGATTACCGCGATGGGGCGGGGCTTACCGGCTTAAGCCCGGTACAGTCGGCAACTTGCAGTGCATTGCGTAGCGTCGGTGCCGGGGGCGGGGCTTACCGCGATGGGGGCGGGGCTTACCGGCTTAAGCCCGGTTCAGTCGGCAACTTGCAGTGCGTTGCGTAGCGTCGGGGCCGGGGGGCGGGGCTTACCGCGATGGGGCGGGGCTTACCGGCTTAAGCCCGGTACAGATGGAAACATGCAGTGCATTGCATAGCGTCGGCGCCGGGGGGCGGGCTTACCGCGATGGGGCGGGGCTTACCGGCTTAAGCCCGGTACAGTCGGCAACTTGCAGTGCGTTGCGTAGCGTCGGTGCCGGGGGGCGGGGCTTACCGCGATGGGGCGGGGCTTACCGGCTTAAGCCCGGTACAGATGGAAACATGCAGTGCATTGCATAGCGTTGGCGCCGGGGGCGGGGCTTACCGCGATGGGGCGGGGCTTACCGGCTTAAGCCCTGTACAGTCGGCAACATACAGTGCATTGCGTAGCGTCGGTGCCGGGGGCGGGGCTTACCGCCATGGGGGCGGGGCTTACCGCGTCATGCCAGGTACGGTGTGCAACTATGGCAACATGCAATGCTTACTGTCACCTTTTCAGCAGACGCAACCCATCATTTCCTTTGGCGCTGAAGCGGCTGCTACTTTTCATGACATAGCACCGCCACTTGTTTTTCAAACATGCCCTCATTTAAATTGCTTTGGAGTAGAGGCAGCACGGTGGCTCAGTGGTTAGCACAGTAGCCTTGCAGCGCTGGGGTCCTGGGTTCAACTCCCACTAAGGGCAAAAAACCAATTGCATTGCAGTGAATTACATAGCATTGGGTCGGCGCAGGGGGCGTGGCTTGCTGGCTTAAGCCTGGTATGATTGGCCACGTCCATTGGGTGGGGGCGGGGCTTACCGGCTTTAGCCTGGTACAGTTGACAACACGCAATGCTTACTGCCACCTCTTCAGCAGACGCAACACTTCGTTACCTTTTGCGCTGGGGCCGCTGTTACTTCTCATGGCATAGCACCGCCATTTGTTTTATTGAACATGCCCGCGCGATGGGGGCGTGGCTTACCGGCTTAAGCCCGGTACAGTCGGCAACTTGCAGTGCATTGCGTAGCGTCGGTGCCGGGGGCGGGGCTTACCGCGATGGGGGCGGGGCTTACCGGCTTAAGCCCGGTACAGTCGGCAACTTGCAGTGCGTTGCGTAGCGTCGGTGCCGGGGGGGCGGGGCTTACCGCGATGGGGCGGGGCTTACCGGCTTAAGCCCGGTACAGTCGGCAACTTGCAGTGCATTGCGTAGCGTCGGTGCCGGGGGCGGGGCTTACCGCGATGGGGGCGGGGCTTACCGGCTTAAGCCCGGTACAGTCGGCAACTTGCAGTGCGTTGCGTAGCGTCGGTGCCGGGGGGCGGGGCTTACCGCGATGGGGCGGGGCTTACCGGCTTAAGCCCGGTACAGTCGGCAACTTGCAGTGCATTGCGTAGCGTCGGTGCCGGGGGCGGGGCTTACCGCGATGGGGGCGGGGCTTACCGGCTTAAGCCCGGTACAGTCGGCAACTTGCAGTGCGTTGCGTAGCGTCGGTGCCGGGGGGGCGGGGCTTACCGCGATGGGGCGGGGCTTACCGGCTTAAGCCCGGTACAGATGGAAACATGCAGTGCATTGCATAGCGTTGGCGCCGGGGGCGGGGCTTACCGCGATGGGGCGGGGCTTACCGGCTTAAGCCCTGTACAGTCGGCAACATACAGTGCATTGCGTAGCGTCGGTGCCGGGGGCGGGGCTTACCGCCATGGGGGCGGGGCTTACCGCGTCATGCCAGGTACAGTGTGCAACTATGGCAACATGCAATGCTTACTGTCACCTTTTCAGCAGACGCAAACCCATCATTTCCTTTGGCGATGAAGCGGCTGCTACTTTTCATGACATAGCACCGCCACTTGTTTTCAACATGCCCTCATTTAAATTGCTTTGGAGTAGAGGCAGCACGGTGGCTCAGTGGTTAGCACAGTAGCCTTGCAGCGCTGGGGTCCTGGGTTCAACTCCCACTAAGGGCAAAAAACCAATTGCATTGCAGTGAATTACATAGCATTGGGTCGGCGCAGGGGGCGTGGCTCGCTGGCTTAAGCCTGGTATGATTGGCCACGTCCATTGGGTGGGGGCGGGGCTTACCGGCTTTAGCCTGGTACAGTTGACAACACGCAATGCTTACTGCCACCTCTTCAGCAGACGCAACACTTCGTTACCTTTTGCGCTGGGGCCGCTGTTACTTCTCATGGCATAGCACCGCCATTTGTTTTATTGAACATGCCCGCGCGATGGGGGCGTGGCTTACCGGCTTAAGCCCGGTACAGTCGGCAACTTGCAGTGCATTGCGTAGCGTCGGTGCCGGGGGCGGGGCTTACCGCGATGGGGGCGGGGCTTACCGGCTTAAGCCCGGTACAGTCGGCAACTTGCAGTGCGTTGCGTAGCGTCGGTGCCGGGGGGCGGGGCTTACCGCGATGGGGCGGGGCTTACCGGCTTAAGCCCGGTACAGTCGGCAACTTGCAGTGCATTGCGTAGCGTCGGTGCCGGGGGCGGGGCTTCCCGCGATGGGGGCGGGGCTTACCGGCTTAAGCCCGGTTCAGTCGGCAACTTGCAGTGCGTTGCGTAGCGTCGGTGCCGGGGGGCGGGGCTTACCGCGATGGGGCGGGGCTTACCGGCTTAAGCCCGGTACAGATGGAAACATGCAGTGCATTGCATAGCGTCGGCGCCGGGGGCGGGGCTTACCGCGATGGGGCGGGGCTTACCGGCTTAAGCCCGGTACAGTCGGCAACTTGCAGTGCGTTGCGTAGCGTCGGTGCCGGGGGGCGGGGCTTACCGCGATGGGGCGGGGCTTACCGGCTTAAGCCCGGTACAGATGGAAACATGCAGTGCATTGCATAGCGTTGGCGCCGGGGGCGGGGCTTACCGCGATGGGGCGGGGCTTACCGGCTTAAGCCCTGTACAGTCGGCAACATACAGTGCATTGCGTAGCGTCGGTGCCGGGGGCGGGGCTTACCGCCATGGGGGCGGGGCTTACCGCGTCATGCCAGGTACGGTGTGCAACTATGGCAACATGCAATGCTTACTGTCACCTTTTCAGCAGACGCAACCCATCATTTCCTTTGGCGCTGAAGCGGCTGCTACTTTTCATGACATAGCACCGCCACTTGTTTTTCAAACATGCCCTCATTTAAATTGCTTTGGAGTAGAGGCAGCACGGTGGCTCAGTGGTTAGCACAGTAGCCTTGCAGCGCTGGGGTCCTGGGTTCAACTCCCACTAAGGGCAAAAAACCAATTGCATTGCAGTGAATTACATAGCATTGGGTCGGCGCAGGGGGCGTGGCTCGCTGGCTTAAGCCTGGTATGATTGGCCACGTCCATTGGGTGGGGGCGGGGCTTACCGGCTTTAGCCTGGTACAGTTGACAACACGCAATGCTTACTGCCACCTCTTCAGCAGACGCAACACTTCGTTACCTTTTGCGCTGGGGCCGCTGTTACTTCTCATGGCATAGCACCGCCATTTGTTTTATTGAACATGCCCGCGCGATGGGGGCGTGGCTTACCGGCTTAAGCCCGGTACAGTCGGCAACTTGCAGTGCATTGCGTAGCGTCGGTGCCGGGGGCGGGGCTTACCGCGATGGGGGCGGGGCTTACCGGCTTAAGCCCGGTACAGTCGGCAACTTGCAGTGCGTTGCGTAGCGTCGGTGCCGGGGGGCGGGGCTTACCGCGATGGGGCGGGGCTTACCGGCTTAAGCCCGGTACAGTCGGCAACTTGCAGTGCATTGCGTAGCGTCGGTGCCGGGGGCGGGGCTTACCGCGATGGGGGCGGGGCTTACCGGCTTAAGCCCGGTACAGTCGGCAACTTGCAGTGCGTTGCGTAGCGTCGGTGCCGGGGGGCGGGGCTTACCGCGATGGGGCGGGGCTTACCGGCTTAAGCCCGGTACAGTCGGCAACTTGCAGTGCATTGCGTAGCGTCGGTGCCGGGGGCGGGGCTTACCGCGATGGGGGCGGGGCTTACCGGCTTAAGCCCGGTACAGTCGGCAACTTGCAGTGCGTTGCGTAGCGTCGGTGCCGGGGGGCGGGGCTTACCGCGATGGGGCGGGGCTTACCGGCTTAAGCCCGGTACAGATGGAAACATGCAGTGCATTGCATAGCGTTGGCGCCGGGGGCGGGGCTTACCGCGATGGGGCGGGGCTTACCGGCTTAAGCCCTGTACAGTCGGCAACATACAGTGCATTGCGTAGCGTCGGTGCCGGGGGCGGGGCTTACCGCCATGGGGGCGGGGCTTACCGCGTCATGCCAGGTACAGTGTGCAACTATGGCAACATGCAATGCTTACTGTCACCTTTTCAGCAGACGCAACCCATCATTTCCTTTGGCGATGAAGCGGCTGCTACTTTTCATGACATAGCACCGCCACTTGTTTTTCAAACATGCCCTCATTTAAATTGCTTTGGAGTAGAGGCAGCACGGTGGCTCAGTGGTTAGCACAGTAGCCTTGCAGCGCTGGGGTCCTGGGTTCAACTCCCACTAAGGGCAAAAAACCAATTGCATTGCAGTGAATTACATAGCATTGGGTCGGCGCAGGGGGCGTGGCTCGCTGGCTTAAGCCTGGTATGATTGGCCACGTCCATTGGGTGGGGGCGGGGCTTACCGGCTTTAGCCTGGTACAGTTGACAACACGCAATGCTTACTGCCACCTCTTCAGCAGACGCAACACTTCGTTACCTTTTGCGCTGGGGCCGCTGTTACTTCTCATGGCATAGCACCGCCATTTGTTTTATTGAACATGCCCGCGCGATGGGGGCGTGGCTTACCGGCTTAAGCCCGGTACAGTCGGCAACTTGCAGTGCATTGCGTAGCGTCGGTGCCGGGGGCGGGGCTTACCGCGATGGGGCGGGGCTTACCGGCTTAAGCCCGGTACAGTCGGCAACTTGCAGTGCATTGCGTAGCGTCGGTGCCCGGGGCGGGGCTTACCGCGATGGGGGCGTGGCTTACCGGCTTAAGCCCGGTACAGTCGGCAACTTGCAGTGCGTTGCGTAGCGTCGGTGCCGGGGGGCGGGGCTTACCGCGATGGGGCGGGGCTTACCGGCTTAAGCCCGGTACAGTCGGCAACTTGCAGTGCATTGCGTAGCGTCGGTGCCGGGGGCGGGGCTTACCGCGTCATGCCAGGTACAGTGTGCAACTATGGCAACATGCAATGCTTACTGTCACCTTTTCAGCAGACGCAACCCATCATTTCCTTTGGCGCTGAAGCGGCTGCTACTTTTCAAGACATAGCACCGCCACTTGTTTTTTAAACATGCCCTCATTTAAATTGCTTTGGAGTAGAGGCAGCACGGTGGCTCAGTGGTTAGCACAGTAGCCTTGCAGCGCTGGGGTCCTGGGTTCAACTCCCACTAAGGGCAAAAAACCAATTGCATTGCAGTGAATTACATAGCATTGGGTCGGCGCAGGGGGCGTGGCTCGCCGGCTTAAGCCTGGTGTGATTGGCCACGTCCATTGGGTGGGGGCGGGGCTTACCGGCTTTAGCCTGGTACAGTTGACAACACGCAATGCTTACTGCCACCTCTTCAGCAGACGCAACACTTCGTTACCTTTTGCGCTGGGGCCGCTGTTACTTCTCATGGCATAGCACCGCCATTTGTTTTATTGAACATGCCCGCGCGATGGGGGCGTGGCTTACCGGCTTAAGCCCGGTACAGTCGGCAACTTGCAGTGCATTGCGTAGCGTCGGTGCCGGGGGCGGGGGCTTACCGCGATGGGGGCGGGGCTTACCGGCTTAAGCCCGGTACAGTTGGCAACTTGCAGTGCGTTGCGTAGCGTCGGTGCCGGGGGGCGGGGCTTACCGCGATGGGGCGGGGCTTACCGGCTTAAGCCCGGTACAGATGGAAACATGCAGTGCATTGCATAGCGTCGGCGCCGGGGGCGGGGCTTACCGCGATGGGGCGGGGCTTACCGGCTTAAGCCCTGTACAGTCGGCAACATACAGTGCATTGCGTAGCGTCGGTGCCGGGGGCGGGGCTTACCGCCATGGGGGCGGGGCTTACCGCGTCATGCCAGGTACGGTGTGCAACTATGGCAACATGCAATGCTTACTGTCACCTTTTCAGCAGACGCAACCCATCATTTCCTTTGGCGCTGAAGCGGCTGCTACTTTTCATGAC
Organism: Dendropsophus ebraccatus; assembly: GCF_027789765.1. Classification (NCBI taxonomy): domain Eukaryota; kingdom Metazoa; phylum Chordata; class Amphibia; order Anura; family Hylidae; genus Dendropsophus; species Dendropsophus ebraccatus. The sequence goes on along the minus strand of NW_027209831.1, from coordinate 171,512 downwards.
ATAGCACCGCCACTTGTTTTTCAAACATGCCCTCATTTAAATTGTTTGGAGTAGAGGCAGCACGGTGGCTCAGTGGTTAGCACAGTAGCCTTGCAGCGCTGGGGTCCTGGGTTCAACTCCCACTAAGGGCAAAAAACCAATTGCATTGCAGTGAATTACATAGCATTGGGTCGGGGCAGGGGGCGTGGCTCGCCGGCTTAAGCCTGGTATGATTGGCCACGTCCATTGGGTGGGGGCGGGGCTTACCGGCTTTAGCCTGGTACAGTTGACAACACGCAATGCTTACTGCCACCCTCTTCAGCAGACGCAACACTTCGTTACCTTTGCGCTGGGGCCGCTGTTACTTCTCATGGCATAGCACCGCCATTTGTTTTATTGAACATGCCCGCGCGATGGGGGCGTGGCTTACCGGCTTAAGCCCGGTACAGTCGGCAACTTGCAGTGCATTGCGTAGCGTCGGTGCCGGGGGCGGGGCTTACCGCGATGGGGGCGGGGCTTACCGCCTAAGCCCGGTACAGTCGGCAACTTGCAGTGCGTTTGCGTAGCGTCGGTGCCGGGGGGCGGGGCTTACCGCGATGGGGCGGGGCTTACCGGCTTAAGCCCGGTACAGTCGGCAACTTGCAGTGCATTGCGTAGCGTCGGTGCCGGGGGCGGGCTTACCGCGATGGGGGCGGGGCTTACCGGCTTAAGCCCGGTTCAGTCGGCAACTTGCAGTGCGTTGCGTAGCGTCGGTGCCGGGGGGCGGGGCTTACCGCGATGGGGCGGGGCTTACCGGCTTAAGCCCGGTACAGATGGAAACATGCAGTGCATTGCATAGCGTCGGCGCCGGGGGCGGGGCTTACCGCGATGGGGCGGGGCTTACCGGCTTAAGCCCGGTACAGTTCGGCAACTTGCAGTGCGTTGCGTAGCGTCGGTGCCGGGGGGCGGGGCTTACCGCGATGGGGCGGGGCTTACCGGCTTAAGCCCGGTACAGATGGAAACATGCAGTGCATTGCATAGCGTTGGCGCCGGGGGCGGGGCTTACCGCGATGGGGCGGGGCTTACCGGCTTAAGCCCTGTACAGTCGGCAACATACAGTGCATTGCGTAGCGTCGGTGCCGGGGGCGGGGCTTACCGCCATGGGGGCGGGGCTTACCGCGTCATGCCAGGTACGGTGTGCAACTATGGCAACATGCAATGCTTACTGTCACCTTTTCAGCAGACGCAACCCATCATTTCCTTTGGCGCTGAAGCGGCTGCTACTTTTCATGACATAGCACCGCCACTTGTTTTTCAAACATGCCCTCATTTAAATTGCTTTGGAGTAGAGGCAGCACGGTGGCTCAGTGGTTAGCACAGTAGCCTTGCAGCGCTGGGGTCCTGGGTTCAACTCCCACTAAGGGCAAAAAACCAATTGCATTGCAGTGAATTACATAGCATTGGGTCGGCGCAGGGGGCGTGGCTCGCTGGCTTAAGCCTGGTATGATTGGCCACGTCCATTGGGTGGGGGCGGGGCTTACCGGCTTTAGCCTGGTACAGTTGACAACACGCAATGCTTACTGCCACCTCTTCAGCAGACGCAACACTCGTTACCTTTTGCGCTGGGGCCGCTGTTACTTCTCATGGCATAGCACCGCCATTTGTTTTATTGAACATGCCCGCGCGATGGGGGCGTGGCTTACCGGCTTAAGCCCGGTACAGTCGGCAACTTGCAGTGCATTGCGTAGCGTCGGTGCCGGGGGCGGGGCTTACCGCGATGGGGGCGGGGCTTACCGGCTTAAGCCCGGTACAGTCGGCAACTTGCAGTGCGTTGCGTAGCGTCGGTGCCGGGGGGCGGGGCTTACCGCGATGGGGCGGGGCTTACCGGCTTAAGCCCGGTACAGTCGGCAACTTGCAGTGCATTGCGTAGCGTCGGTGCCGGGGCGGGGCTTACCGCGATGGGGCGGGGCTTACCGCGTCATGCCAGGTACAGTGTGCAACTATGGCAACATGCAATGCTTACTGTCACCTTTTCAGCAGACGCAACCCATCATTTCCTTTGGCGCTGAAGCGGCTGCTACTTTTTCAAGACATAGCACCGCCACTTGTTTTTTAAACATGCCCTCATTTAAATTGCTTTGGAGTAGAGGCAGCACGGTGGCTCAGTGGTTAGCACAGTAGCCTTGCAGCGCTGGGGTCCTGGGTTCAACTCCCACTAAGGGCAAAAAACCAATTGCATTGCAGTGAATTACATAGCATTGGGTCGGCGCAGGGGGCGTGGCTCGCCGGCTTAAGCCTGGTGTGATTGGCCACGTCCATTGGGTGGGGGCGGGGCTGTACCGGCTTTAGCCTGGTACAGTTGACAACACGCAATGCTTACTGCCACCTCTTCAGCAGACGCAACACTTCGTTACCTTTTGCGCTGGGGCCGCTGTTACTTCTCATGGCATAGCACCGCCATTTGTTTATTGAACATGCCCCGCGCGATGGGGGCGTGGCTTACCGGCTTAAGCCCGGTACAGTCGGCAACTTGCAGTGCATTGCGTAGCGTCGGTGCCGGGGGCGGGGCTTACCGCGATGGGGGCGGGGCTTACCGGCTTAAGCCCGGTACAGTCGGCAACTTGCAGTGCGTTGCGTAGCGTCGGTGCCGGGGGGCGGGGCTTACCGCGATGGGGCGGGGCTTACCGGCTTAAGCCCGGTACAGATGGAAACATGCAGTGCATTGCATAGCGTCGGCGCCGGGGGCGGGGCTTACCGCGATGGGGCGGGGCTTACCGGCTTAAGCCCTGTACAGTCGGCAAACATACAGTGCATTGCGTAGCGTCGGTGCCGGGGGAGGGGCTTACCGCCATGGGGGCGGGGCTTACCGCGTCATGCCAGGTACAGTGTGCAACTATGGCAACATGCAATGCTTACTGTCACCTTTCAGCAGACGCAACCCATCATTTCCTTTGGCGCTGAAGCGGCTGCTACTTTTCATGACATAGCACCGCCACTTGTTTTTCAAACATGCCCTCATTTAAATTGTTTTGGAGTAGAGGCAGCACGGTGGCTCAGTGGTTAGCACAGTAGCCTTGCAGCGCTGGGGTCCTGGGTTCAACTCCCACTAAGGGCAAAAAACCAATTGCATTGCAGTGAATTACATAGCATTGGGTCGGGGCAGGGGGCGTGGCTCGCCGGCTTAAGCCTGGTATGATTGGCCACGTCCATTGGGTGGGGGCGGGGCTTACCGGCTTTAGCCTGGTACAGTTGACAACACGCAATGCTTACTGCCACCTCTTCAGCAGACGCAACACTTCGTTACCTTTTGCGCTGGGGCCGCTGTTACTTCTCATGGCATAGCACCGCCATTTGTTTTATTGAACATGCCCGCGCGATGGGGGCGTGGCTTACCGGCTTAAGCCCGGTACAGTCGGCAACTTGCAGTGCATTGCGTAGCGTCGTTGCCGGGGGCGGGGCTTACCGCGATGGGGGCGGGGCTTACCGGCTTAAGCCCGGTACAGTCGGCAACTTGCAGTGCGTTGCGTAGCGTCGGTGCCGGGGGGCGGGGCTTACCGCGATGGGGCGGGGCTTACCGGCTTAAGCCCGGTACAGTCGGCAACTTGCAGTGCATGGCGTAGCGTCGGTGCCGGGGGCGGGGCTTACCGCGATGGGGGCGGGGCTTACCGGCTTAAGCCCGGTACAGTCGGCAACTTGCAGTGCGTTGCGTAGCGTCGGTGCCGGGGGGCGGGGCTTACCGCGATGGGGCGGGGCTTACCGGCTTAAGCCCGGTACAGATGGAAACATGCAGTGCATTGCATAGCGTCGGCGCCGGGGGCGGGGCTTACCGCGATGGGGCGGGGCTTACCGGCTTAAGCCCGGTACAGTCGGCAACTTGCAGGGCGTTGCGTAGCGTCGGTGCCGGGGGGCGGGGCTTACCGCGATGGGGCGGGGCTTACCGGTCTTAAGCCCGGTACAGATGGAAACATTGCAGTGCATTGCATAGCGTTGGCGCCGGGGGGCGGGGCTTACCGCGATGGGGCGGGGCTTACCGGCTTAAGCCCTGTACAGTCGGCAACATACAGTGCATTGCGTAGCGTCGGTGCCGGGGCGGGGCTTACCGCCATGGGGCGGGCTTACCGCGTCATGCCAGGTAACGGTGTGCAACTATGGCAACATGCAATGCTTACTGTCACCTTTTCAAGCAGACGCAACCCATCATTTCCTTTGGCGCTGAAGCGGCTGCTACTTTTCATGACATAGCACCGCCACTTGTTTTTAAACATGCCCTCATTTAAATTGCTTTGGAGTAGAGGCAGCACGGTGGCTCAGTGGTTAGCACAGTAGCCTTGCAGCGCTGGGGTCCTGGGTTCAACTCCCACTAAGGCAAAAAACCAATTGCAATTGCAGTGAATTACATAGCATTGGGTCGGCGCAGGGGAGCGTGGCTCGCTGGCCTTAAGCCTGGTATGATTGGCCACGTCCATTGGGTGGGGGCGGGGCTTACGGCTTTAGCCTGGTACAGTTGACAACACGCAATGCTTACTGCCACCTTCTTCAGCAGAACGCAACACTTCGTTACCTTTTGCGCTGGGGCCGCTGTTACTTCTCATGGCATAGCACCGCCATTTGTTTTATTGAACATGCCCGCGCGATGGGGGGCGTGGCTTACCGGCTTAGAGCCCGGTACAGTCGGCAACTTGCAGTGCATTGCGTAGCGTCGGTGCCAGGGGGCGGGGCTTACCGCGATGGGGGCGGGGCTTACCGGCTTAAGCCCGGTACAGTCGGCAACTTGCAGGTGCGTTGCGTAGCGTCGGTGCCGGGGGGCGGGGCTTACCGCGATGGGCGGGGCTTACCGGCTTAAGCCCGGTACCAGTCGGCAACTTGCAGTGCATTTGCGTAGCGTCGGTGCCGGGGGCGGGGCTTACCGCGATGGGGGCGGGGCTTACCGGCTTAAGCCCGGTACAGTCGGCAACTTGCAGTGCGTTGCGTAGCGTCGGTGGCCGGGGGGCGGGGCTTACCGCGATGGGGCGGGGCTTACCGGCTTAAGCCCGGTACAGTCGGCAACTTGCAGTGCATTGCGTAGCGTCGGTGCCGGGGGCGGGGCTTACCGCGATGGGGGCGGGGCTTACCGGCTTAAGCCCGGTACAGTCGGCAACTTGCAGTGCGTTGCGTAGCGTCGGTGCCGGGGGGCGGGGCTTACCGCGATGGGGCGGGGCTTACCGGCTTAAGCCCGGTACAGATGGAAACATTGCAGTGCATTGCATAGCGTTGGCGCCGGGGGCGGGGCTTACCGCGATGGGGCGGGGCTTACCGGCTAAGCCCTGTACATTCGGCAACATACAGTGCATTGCCGTAGCGTCGGTGCCGGGGGGCGGGGCTTACCGCCATGGGGGCGGGGCTTACCGCGTCCATGCCAGGTACAGTGTGCAACCTATGGCAACATGCAATGCTTACTGTCACCTTTTCAGCAGACGCAACCCATCATTTCCTTGGCGATGAAGCGGCTGCTACTTTTCATGACATAGCACCGCCACTTGTTTTTCAAACATGCCCTCATTTAAATTGCTTTGGAGTAGAGGCAGCACGGTGGCTCAGTGGTTAGCACAGTAGCCTTGCAGCGCTGGGGTCCTGGGTTCAACTCCCACTAAGGGCAAAAAACCAATTGCATTGCAGTGAATTACATAGCATTGGGTCGGCGCAGGGGCGTGGCTCGCTGGCTTAAGCCTGGTATGATTGGCCACGTCCATTGGGTGGGGGCGGGGCTTACCGGCTTTAGCCTGGTACAGTTGACAACACGCAATGCTTACTGCCACCTCTTCAGCAGACGCAACACTTCGTTACCTTTTGCGCTGGGGCCGCTGTTACTTCTCATGGCATAGCACCGCCATTTGTTTTATTGAACATGCCCGCGCGATGGGGGCGTGGCTTACCGGCTTAAGCCCGGTACAGTCGGCAACTTGCAGTGCATTGCGTAGCGTCGGTGCCGGGGGCGGGGCTTACCGCGATGGGGCGGGGCTTACCGGCTTAAGCCCGGTACAGTCGGCAACTTGCAGTGCATTGCGTAGCGTCGGTGCCCGGGGGCGGGCTTACCGCGATGGGGGCGTGGCTTACCGGCTTAAGCCCGGTACAGTCGGCAACTTGCAGTGCGTTGCGTAGCGTCGGTGCCGGGGGGCGGGGCTTACCGCGATGGGGCGGGGCTTACCGGCTTAAGCCCGGTACAGTCGGCAACTTGCAGTGCATTGCGTAGCGTCGGTGCCGGTGGGCGGGGCTTACCGCGTCATGCCAGGTACAGTGTGCAACTATGGCAACATGCAATGCTTACTGTCACCTTTTCAGCAGACGCAACCCATCATTTCCTTTGGCGCTGAAGCGGCTGCTACTTTTCATGACATAGCACCGCCACTTGTTTTTTAAACATGCCCTCATTTAAATTGCTTTGGAGTAGAGGCAGCACGGTGGCTCAGTGGTTAGCACAGTAGCCTTGCAGCGCTGGGGTCCTGGGTTCAACTCCCACTAAGGGCAAAAAACCAATTGCATTGCAGTGAATTACATAGCATTGGGTCGGCGCAGGGGCGTGGCTCGCCGGCTTAAGCCTGGTATGATTGGCCACGTCCATTGGGTGGGGGCGGGGCTTACCGGCTTTAGCCTGGTACAGTTGACAACACGCAATGCTTACTGCCACCTCTTCAGCAGACGCAACACTTCGTTACCTTTTGCGCTGGGGCCGCTGTTACTTCTCATGGCATAGCACCGCCATTTGTTTTATTGAACATGCCCGCGCGATGGGGGCGTGCTTACCGGCTTAAGCCCGGTACAGTCGGCAACTTGCAGTGCATTGCGTAGCGTCGGTGCCGGGGGCGGGGCTTACCGCGATGGGGGCGGGGCTACCGGCTTAAGCCCGGTACAGTCGGCAACTTGCAGTGCGTTGCGTAGCGTCGGTGCCGGGGGGCGGGGCTTACCGCGATGGGGCGGGGCTTACCGGCTTAAGCCCGGTACAGATGGAACATGCAGTGCATTGCATAGCGTCGGCGCCGGGGCGGGGCTTACCGCGATGGGGCGGGGCTTACCGGCTTAAGCCCTGTACAGTCGGCAACATACAGTGCATTGCGTAGCGTCGGTGCCGGGGGCGGGGCTTACCGCCATGGGGGCGGGGCTTACCGCGTCATGCCAGGTACAGTGTGCAACTATGGCAACATGCAATGCTTACTGTCACCTTTTCAGCAGACGCAACCCATCATTTCCTTTGGCGCTGAAGCGGCTGCTACTTTTCATGACATAGCACCGCCACTTGTTTTTTAAACATGCCCTCATTTAAATTGCTTTGGAGTAGAGGCAGCACGGTGGCTCAGTGGTTAGCACAGTAGCCTTGCAGCGCTGGGGTCCTGGGTTCAACTCCCACTAAGGGCAAAAAACCAATTGCATTGCAGTGAATTACATAGCATTGGGTCGACGCAGGGGGCGTGGCTCGCCGGCTTAAGCCTGGTATGATTGGCCACGTCCATTGGGTGGGGGCGGGGCTTACCGGCTTTAGCCTGGTACAGTTGACAACACGCAATGCTTACTGCCACCTCTTCAGCAGACGCAACACTTCGTTACCTTTTGCGCTGGGGCCGCTGTTACTTCTCATGGCATAGCACCGCCATTTGTTTTATTGAACATGCCCGCGCGATGGGGGCGTGGCTTACCGGCTTAAGCCCGGTACAGTCGGCAACTTGCAGTGCATTGCGTAGCGTCGGTGCCGGGGGCGGGGCTTACCGCGATGGGGGCGGGGCTTACCGGCTTAAGCCCGGTACAGTCGGCAACTTGCAGTGCGTTGCGTAGCGTCGGTGCCGGGGGGCGGGGCTTACCGCGATGGGGGCGGGGCTTACCGGCTTAAGCCCGGTACAGTCGGCAACTTGCAGTGCATTGCGTAGCGTCGGTGCCGGGGGCGGGGCTTACCGCGATGGGGGCGGGGCTTACCGGCTTAAGCCCGGTACAGTCCTGCAACCTTGCAGTGCGTTGCGTCGCGCCGGTGCCGGGGGGCGGGGCTTACCGCGATGGGGCGGGGCTTACCGGCTTAAGCCCGGTACAGAGGGAAACATGCAGTGCATTGCATAGCGTCGGCGCCGGGGGCGGGGCTTACCGCGATGGGGCGGGGCTTACCGGCTTAAGCCCGGTACAGTCGGCAACTTGCAGTGCGTTGCGTAGCGTCGGTGCCGGGGGCGGGGCTTACCGCGATGGGGCGGGCTTACCGGCTTAAGCCCGGTACAGATGGAAACATGCAGTGCATTGCATAGCGTTCGGCGCCGGGGTCGGGGCTTACCGCGATGGGGCGGGGCTTACCGGCTTAAGCCCTGTACAGTCGGCAACATACAGTGCATTGCGTAGCCGTCGGTGCCGGGGGCGGGGCTTACCGCGATGGGGGCGGGGCTTACCGCGTCATGCCAGGTACAGGTGTGCAACTATGGCAACATGCAATGCTTACTGTCACCTTTTCAGCAGACGCAACCCATCATTTCCTTTGGCGCTGAAGCGGCTGCTACTTTTCATGACATAGCACCGCCACTTGTTTTTCAAACATGCCCTCATTTAAATTGCTTTGGAGTAGAGGCAGCACGGTGGCTCAGTGGTTAGCACAGTAGCCTTGCAGCGCTGGGGTCCTGGGTTCAACTCCCACTAAGGGCAAAAAACCAATTGCATTGCAGTGAATTACATAGCATTGGGTCGACGCAGGGGGCGTGGCTCGCCGGCTTAAGCCTGGTATGATTGGCCACGTCCATTGGGTGGGGGCGGGGCTTCCTGGCTTTAGCCTGGTACAGTTGACAACACGCAATGCTTACTGCCACCTCTTCAGCAGACGCAACACTTCGTTACCTTTTGCGCTGGGGCCGCTGTTACTTCTCATGGCATAGCACCGCCATTTGTTTTATTGAACATGCCCGCGCGATGGGGGGCGTGGCTTACCGGCTTAAGCCCGGTACAGTCGGCAACTTGCAGTGCATTGCGTAGCGTCGGTGCCGGGGGCGGGGCTTACCGCGATGGGGCGGGGCTTACCGGCTTAAGCCCGGTACAGTCGGCAACTTGCAGTGCGTTGCGTAGCGTCGGTGCCGGGGGGCGGGGCTTACGCGATGGGGCGGGGCTTACCGGCTTAAGCCCGGTACAGTCGGCAACTTGCAGTGCATTGCGTAGCGTCGGTGCAGGGGGGCGGGGCTTACCGCGATGGGGGCGGGGCCTTACCGGCTTAAGCCCAGGTACAGTCGGCAAACTTGCAGTGCGTGCGTAGCGTCGGGGCTACCGACGATGGGGCGGGCTTACCGGCTTAAGCCCGTACAGTCGGGCAACATACAGTGCATTGCGTAGCGTCGGTGCCGGGGCGGGGCTATTACCGCCATGGGGGCGGGGCTTACCGCGTCATGCCAGTACAGTGTGCAACTATGGCAACATGCAATGCTTACTGTCACCTTTTCAGCAGACGCAAACCCATCATTCCTTTGGCGCTGAAGCGGCTGCTACTTTTCATGACATAGCACCGCCACTTGTTTTTTAAAACATGCCCTCATTTAAATTGCTTTGGAGTAGAGGCAGCACGGTGGCTCAGTGGTTAGCACAGTAGCCTTGCAGCGCTGGGGTCCTGGGTTCAACTCCCACTAAGGGCAAAAAACCAATTGCATTGCAGTGAATTACATAGCATTGGGTCGACGCAGGGGGCGTGGCTCGCCGGCTTAAGCCTGGTATGATTGGCCACGTCCATTGGTGGGGGCGGGGCTTACAGGCTTTAGCCTGGTACAGTTGACAACACGCAATGCTTACTGCCACCTCTTCAGCAGACGCAACACTTCGTTACCTTTTGCGCTGGGGCCGCTGTTACTTCTCATGGCATAGCACCGCCATTTGTTTTATTGAACATGCCCGTGCGATGGGGGCGTGGCTTACCGGCTTAAGCCCGGTACAGTCGGCAACTTGCAGTGCATTGCGTAGCGTCGGTGCCGGGGGTACAGTCGGCAACTTGCAGTGCATTGCATAGCGTCGGCGCCGGGGCGGGGCTTACGCGATGGGGGCGGGGCTTACCGGCCTTAAGCCCGGTACAGTCGGCAACTTGCAGTGCGTTGCGTAGCGTCCGGTGCCGGGGGCGGGGCTTACCGCGATGGGGCGGGGCTTACCGGCTTAAGCCCGGTACAGTCGGCAACTATGCAATGCACTGCATAGCGTCGGCGCCGGGGGCGGGGCTTACCGGGATGGGGGCGGGGCTTACCGGCTTAAGCCCGGTACCGTCGGCAACTGCAGTGCATTGCGTAAGCGTCGGTGCCGGGGGGCGGGGGCTTACCGCGATGGGGCGGGGCTTACCGGCTTAAGCCCGGTACAGATGGAACATGCAGTGCATGCATAGCGTCGGCGCCGGGGGTCGGGGGCTTACCGCGATGGGGCGGGGGCTTACCGGCTTAAGCCGGTACAGTCGGCAACTTGCAGTGCATTGCGTAGCGTCGGTGCCGGGGGCGGGGCTTACCGCCATGGGGGCGGGGCTTACCGCGTCATGCCAGGTACAGTGGGCAACTATGGCAACATGCAATGCTTACTGTCCACCTTTTCAGCAGACCGAACCCATCTTTCCTTTGGCGCTGAAGCGGCTGCTACTTTTCATGACATAGCACCGCACTTGGTTTTTAAACATGCCCTCATTTAAATTGCTTTGGAGGTAGAGGCAGCACGGTGGCTCAGTGGTTAGCACAGTAGCCTTGCAGCGCTGGGGTCCTGGGTTCAACTCCCACTAAGGGCAAAAAACCAATTGCATTGCAGTGAATTACATAGCATTGGGTTGCGCAGGGGGCGTGGCTCGCCGGCTTAAGCCTGGTATGATTGGCCACGTCCATTGGGTAGGGGGCGGGGCTTACAGGCTTTAGCCTGGTACAGTTGACAACACGCAATGCTTACTGCCACCTCTTCAGCAGACGCAACACTTCGTTACCTTTTGCGCTGGGGGCCGCTGTTACTTCTCATGGCATAGCACCGCCATTTGTTTTATTGAACATGCCCGCTGCGATGGGGGCGTGGCTTACCGGCTTAAGCCCGGTACAGTCGGCAACTTGCAGTGCATTGCGTAGCGTCGGTGCCGGGGGCGGGGCTTACCGCGATGGGGGCGGGCTTACCGGCTTAAGCCCGGTACAGTCGGCAACTTGCAGTGCGTTGCGTAGCGTCGGTGCCGGGGGGCGGGGCTTACCGCGATGGGGCGGGCTACCGGCTTTGACCGGGGCGGGGCTTACCGCGATGGGGCTTAACGGCTAAGCCCTGTACAGTCGGCAACATACAGTGCATTGCGTAGCGTCGGTGGCCGGGGCGGGCTTACCGCCATGGGGGCGGGGGCTTACCGCGTCATGCCAGGTACAGTGTGCAACTATGGCAACATGCAATGCTTACTGTCACCTTTTCAGCAAGACGCAACCCATCATTCCTTGTGGCGCTGAAGCGGCTGCTACTTTTCATGACTATAGCACCGCCACTTGTTTTTAAAACATGCCCTCATTTAAATTGCTTTGGAGTAGAGGCAGCACTGTGGCTCATGTGGTTAGCAACAGTAGCCTTGCAGCGCTGGGGGTCCTGGGTTCAACTCCACTAAGGGCAAAAAACCAATTGCATCGCAGTGAATTACATAGCATTGGGGTCGGCGCAGGGGGCGTGGCTCGCCGGCTTAAGCTGGTGTGATTGGCCACGTCCATTGGGTGGGGGCGTGGCTTACCGGCTTAAGCCCGGTTGACAACACGCAATGCTTACTGCCACCTACTTCAGCAGACGCAACACTTCGTTACCTTTTGCGCTGGGGGCCGATGTTACTTCTCATGGCATAGCACCGCCATTTGTTTTATTGAACATGCCCGCGCGATGGGGGCGTGGCTTACCGGCTTAAGCCCGGTACATTCGGCAACTTGCAGTGCATTGCGTAGCGTCGGTGCCGGGGGCGGGGCTTACCGCGATGGGGGCGGGGCTTACCGGCTTAAGCCCGTTACAGTCGGCAACTTGCAGTGCGTTGCGTAGCGTCGGTGCCGGGGGGCGGGGCTTACCGCGATGGGGCGGGGCTTACCGGCTTAAGCCCGGTACAGTCGGCAACTTGCAGTGCATTGCGTAGCGTCGGTGCCGGGGGCGGGGCTTACCGCGATGGGGCGGGGCTTACCGGCTTAAGCCCGGTACAGTCGGCAACTTGCAGTGCATTGCGTAGCGTCGGTGCCCGGGGCGGGGCTTACCGCGATGGGGCGGGGCTTACCGGCTTAAGCCCTGTACAGTCGGCAACATACAGTGCATTGCGTGGCGTCGGTGCCGGGGGCGGGGCTTACCGCCATGGGGGCGGGGCTTACCGCGTCATGCCAGGTACAGTGTGAAACTATGGCAACATGCAATGCTTACTGTCACCTTTTCAGCAGACGCAACCCATCATTTCCTTTGGCGCTGAAGCGGCTGCTACTTTTCATGACATAGCACCGCCACTTGTTTTTTAAACATTGCCCTCATTTAAATTGCTTTGGAGTAGAGGCAGCACGGTGGCTCAGTGTTAGCACAAGTAGCCTTGCAGCGCTGGGGTCCTGGGTTCAACTCCCACTAAGGGCAAAAAAACCAATTGCATTGCAGTGAATTACATAGCATTGGGTCGACGCAGGGGGCGTGGCTCGCCGGCTTAAGCCTGGTATGATTGGCCACGTCCATTGGGTGGGGGCGGGCTTACAGGCTTTAGCCTGGTACAGTTGACAACACGCAATGCTTACTGCCACCTCTTCAGCAGACGCAACACTTCGTTACCTTTTGCGCTGGGGCCGCTGTTACTTCTCATGGCATAGCACCGCCATTTGTTTTATTGAACATGCCCGCGCGATGGGGGCGTGGCTTACCGGCTTAAGCCCGGTACAGTCGGCAACTTGCAGTGCATTGCGTAGCGTCGGTGCCGGGGGCGGGGCTTACCGCGATGGGGGCGGGGCTTACCGGCTTAAGCCCGGTACAGTCGGCAACTTGCAGTGCATTGCATAGCGTCGGTGCCGGGGGCGGGGCTTACCGCGATGGGGGCGGGGCTTACCGGCTTAAGCCCGGTACAGTCGGCAACTTGCAGTGCATTGCATAGCGTCGGCGCCGGGGGCGGGGCTTACCGCGATGGGGGCAGGGCTTACCGGCTTAAGCCCGGTACAGTCGGCAACTTGCAGTGCGTTGCGTAGCGTCGGTGCCGGGGGGCGGGGCTTACCGCGATGGGGCGGGGCTTACCGGCTTAAGCCCGGTACAGTCGGCAACTTGCAGTGCATTGCATAGCGTCGGCGCCGGGGGGCGGGGCTTACCGGGATGGGGGCGGGGCTTACCGGCTTAAGCCCGGTACAGTCGGCAACTTGCAGTGCATTGCGTAGCGTCGGTGCCGGGGGGCGGGGCTTACCGCGATGGGGCGGGGCTTACCGGCTTAAGCCCGGTACAGATGGAAACATGCAGTGCATTGCATAGCGTCGGCGCCGGGGTCGGGGCTTACCGCGATGGGGCGGGGCTTACCGGCTTAAGCCCTGTACAGTCGGCAACATACAGTGCATTGCGTAGCGTCGGTGCCGGGGCGGGGCTTACCGCCATGGGGGCGGGGCTTACCGCGTCATGCCAGGTACAGTGTGCAACTATGGCAACATGCAATGCTTACTGTCACCTTTTCAGCAGACGCAACCCATCATTTCCTTTGGCGCTGAAGCGGCTGCTACTTTTCATGACATAGCACCGCCACTTGTTTTTTAAAACATGCCCTCATTTAAATTGCTTTGGAGTAGAGGCAGCACGGTGGCTCAGTGGTTAGCACAGTAGCCTTGCAGCGCTGGGGTCCTGGGTTCAACTCCCACTAAGGGCAAAAAACCAATTGCATTGCAGTGAATTACATAGCATTGGGTTCGATGCAGGGGGCGTGGCTCGCCGGCTTAAGCCTGGTATGATTGGCCACGTCCATTGGGTGGGGGCGGGGCTTACAGGCTTTAGCCTGGTACAGTTGACAACACGCAATGCTTACTGCCACCTCTTCAGCAGACGCAACACTTCGTTACCTTTTGCGCTGGGGCCGCTGTTACTTCTCATGGCATAGCACCGCCATTTGTTTTATTGAACATGCCCGCGCGATGGGGGCGTGGCTTACCGGCTTAAGCCCGGTACAGTCGGCAACTTGCAGTGCATTGCGTAGCGTCGGTGCCGGGGGCGGGGCTTACCGCGATGGGGGCGGGGCTTACCGGCTTAAGCCCGGTACAGTCGGCAACTTGCAGTGCGTTGCGTAGCGTCGGTGCCGGGGGCGGGGCTTACCGCGATGGGGGCGGGGCTTACCGGCTTAAGCCCGGTACAGTCGGCAACTTGCAGTGCATTGCATAGCGTCGGCGCCGGGGGCGGGGCTTACCGCGATGGGGGCGGGGCTTACCGGCTTAAGCCCGGTACAGTCGGCAACTTGCAGTGCGTTGCGTAGCGTCGGTGCCGGGGGGCGGGGCTTACCGCGATGGGGCGGGGCTTACCGGCTTAAGCCCGGTACAGTCGGCAACTTGCAGTGCATTGCATAGCGTCGGCGCCGGGGGCGGAGCTTACCGGGATGGGGGCGGGGCTTACCGGCTTAAGCCCGGTACAGTCGGCAACTTGCAGTGCATTGCGTAGCGTCGGTGCCGGGGGGCGGGGCTTACCGCGATGGGGCGGGGCTTACCGGCTTAAGCCCGGTACAGATGGAAACATGCAGTGCATTGCATAGCGTCGGCGCCGGGGGCGGGGCTTACCGCGATGGGGCGGGGCTTACCGGCTTAAGCCCTGTACAGTCGGCAACATACAGTGCATTGCGTAGCGTCGGTGCCGGGGGCGGGGCTTACCGCCATGGGGGCGGGGCTTACCGCGTCATGCCAGGTACAGTGTGCAACTATGGCAACATGCAATGCTTACTGTCACCTTTTCAGCAGACGCAACCCATCATTTCCTTTGGCGCTGAAGCGGCTGCTACTTTTCATGACATAGCACCGCCACTTGTTTTTCAAACATGCCCTCATTTAAATTAATGCTTTGTTACCTTTTGCGCTGGGGCCGCTGTTACTTCTCATGGCATAGCACCGACATTTGTTTTTTTGATCATGCCCGCGCGATGGGGGCGTGGCTTACCGGCTTAAGCCCGGTACAGTCGGCAACTTGCAGTGCATTGCGTAGCGTCGGTGCCGGGGGCGGGGCTTACCGCGATGGGGGCGGGGCTTACCGGCTTAAGCCCGGTACAGTCGGCAACTTGCAGTGCGTTGCGTAGCGTCGGTGCCGGGGGGCGGGGCTTACCGCGATGGGGCGGGGCTTACCGGCTTAAGCCCGGTACAGTCGGCAACTTGCAGTGCATTGCGTAGCGTCGGTGCCGGGGGGCGGGGCTTACCGCGATGGGGCGGGGCTTACCGGCTTAAGCCCGTTACAGTCGGCAACTTGCAGTGCGTTGCGTAGCGTCGGGGCTTACCGCGATGGGGCGGGGCTTACCGGCTTAAGCCCTGTACAGTCGGCAACATACAGTGCATTGCGTAGCGTCGGTGCCGGGGCGGGGCTTACCGCCATGGGGGCGGGGCTTACCGCGTCATGCCAGGTACAGTGTGCAACTATGGCAACATGCAATGCTTACTGTCACCTTTTCAGCAGACGCAACCCATCATTTCCTTTGGCGCTGAAGCGGCTGCTACTTTTCATGACATAGCACCGCCACTTGTTTTTTAAACATGCCCTCATTTAAATTGCTTTGGAGTAGAGGCAGCACGGTGGCTCAGTGGTTAGCACAGTAGCCTTGCAGCGCTGGGGTCCTGGGTTCAACTCCCACTAAGGGCAAAAAACCAATTGCATTGCAGTGAATTACATAGCATTGGGTCGACGCAGGGGGCGTGGCTCGCCGGCTTAAGCCTGGTATGATTGGCCACGTCCATTGGGTGGGGGCGGGGCTTACAGGCTTTAGCCTGGTACAGTTGACAACACGCAATGCTTACTGCCACCTCTTCAGCAGACGCAACACTTCGTTACCTTTTGCGCTGGGGCCGCTGTTACTTCTCATGGCATAGCACCGCCATTTGTTTTATTGAACATGCCCGCGCGATGGGGGCGTGGCTTACGGCTTAAGCCCGGTACAGTCGGCAACTTGCAGTGCATTGCGTAGCGTCGGTGCCGGGGGCGGGGCTTACCGCGATGGGAGCTGGGCTTACCGGCTTAAGCCCGGTACAGTCGGCAACATGCAGTGCGTTGCGTAGCGTCGGGGCCGGGGGCGGGGCTTACCGCGATGGGGGCGGGGCTTACCGGCTTAAGCCCGGTACAGTCGGCAACTTGCAGTGCATTGCATAGCGTCGGCCGCCGGGGGCGGGGCTTACCGCGATGGGGGCGGGGCTTACCGGCTTAAGCCCGGTACAGTCGGCAACTTGCAGTGCGTTGCGTAGCGTCGGTGCCGGGGGCGGGGCTTACCGCGATGGGGCGGGGCTTACCGGCTTAAGCCCGGTACAGTCGGCAACTTGCAGTGCATTGCATAGCGTCGGCGCCGGGGGCGGGGCTTACCGGGATGGGGGCGGGGCTTACCGGCTTAAGCCCGGTACAGTCGGCAACTTGCGGTGCATTGCGTAGCGTCGGTGCCGGGGGGCGGGGCTTACCGCGATGGGGCGGGGCTTACCGGCTTAAGCCCGGTACAGATGGAAACATGCAGTGCATTGCATAGCGTCGGCGCCGGGGTCGGGGCTTACCGCGATGGGGCGGGGCTTACCGGCTTAAGCCCTGTACAGTCGGCAACATACAGTGCATTGCGTAGCGTCGGTGCCGGGGGCGGGGCTTACCGCCATGGGGGCGGGGCTTACCGCGTCATGCCAGGTACAGTGTGCAACTATGGCAACATGCAATGCTTACTGTCACCTTTTCAGCAGACGCAACCCATCATTTCCTTTGGCGCTGAAGCGGCTGCTACTTTTCATGACATAGCACCGCCACTTGTTTTTCAAACATGCCCTCATTTAAATTGCTTTGGAGTAGAGGCAGCACGGTGGCTCAGTGGTTAGCACAGTAGCCTTGCAGCGCTGGGGTCCTGGGTTCAACTCCCACTAAGGGCAAAAAACCAATTGCATTGCAGTGAATTACATAGCATTGGGTCGACGCAGGGGGCGTGGCTCGCCGGCTTAAGCCTGGTATGATTGGCCACGTCCATTGGGTGGGGGCGGGCTTACAGGCTTTAGCCTGGTACAGTTGACAACACGCAATGCTTACTGCCACCTCTTCAGCAGACGCAACACTTCGTACCTTTTGCGCTGGGGCCGCTGTTACTTCTCATGGCATAGCACCGCCATTTGTTTTATTGAACATGCCCGCGCGATGGGGGCGTGGCTTACCGGCTTAAGCCCGGTACAGTCGGCAACTTGCAGTGCATTGCGTAGCGTCGGTGCCGGGGCGGGGCTTACCGCGATGGGGGCGGGGCTTACCGGCTTAAGCCCGTTACAGTCGGCAACTTGCAGTGCGTTGCGTAGCGTCGGTGCCGGGGGGCGGGGCTTACCGCGATGGGGCGGGGCTTACCGGCTTAAGCCCGGTACAGTCGGCAACTTGCAGTGCATTGCGTAGCGTCGGTGCCGGGGGGCGGGGCTTTACCGCGATGGGGCGGGGCTACCGGCTTAAGCCCGGTACAGTCGGCAACTTGCAGTGCGTTGCGTAGCGTCGGTGCCGGGGGGGCGGGGCTTACCGCGATGGGGCGGGGCTTACCGGCTTAAGCCCTGTACAGTCGGCAACATACAGTGCATTGCGTGGCGTCGGTGCCGGGGGCGGGGCTTACCGCCATGGGGGCGGGGCTTACCGCGTCATGCCAGGTACAGTGTGCAACTATGGCAACATGCAATGCTTACTGTCACCTTTTCAGCAGACGCAACCCATCATTTCCTTTGGCGCTGAAGCGGCTGCTACTTTTCATGACATAGCACCGCCACTTGTTTTTTAAACATGCCCTCATTTAAATTGCTTTGGAGTAGAGGCAGCACGGTGGCTCAGTGGTTAGCACAGTAGCCTTGCAGCGCTGGGGTCCTGGGTTCAACTCCCACTAAGGGCAAAAAACCAATTGCATTGCAGTGAATTACATAGCATTGGGTCGACGCAGGGGGCGTGGCTCGCCGGCTTAAGCCTGGTATGATTGGCCACGTCCATTGGGTGGGGGCGGGGCTTACAGGCTTTAGCCTGGTACAGTTGACAACACGCAATGCTTACTGCCACCTCTTCAGCAGACGCAACACTTCGTTACCTTTTGCGCTGGGGCCGCTGTTACTTCTCATGGCATAGCACCGCCATTTGTTTTATTGAACATGCCCGCGCGATGGGGGCGTGGGCTTACCGGCTTAAGCCCGGTACAGTCGGCAACTTGCAGTGCATTGCGTAGCGTCGGTGCCGGGGGCGGGGCTTACCGCGATGGGGGCGGGGCTTACCGGCTTAAGCCCGGTACAGTCGGCAACTTGCAGTGCGTTGCGTAGCGTCGGTGCCGGGGGCGGGGCTTACCGCGATGGGGGCGGGGCTTACCGGCTTAAGCCCGGTACAGTCGGCAACTTGCAGTGCATTGCATAGCGTCGGCGCCGGGGGCGGGGCTTACCGCGATGGGGGCGGGGCTTACCGGCTTAAGCCCGGTACAGTCGGCAACATGCAGTGCCTTGCGTAGCGTCGGTGCCGGGGCGGGGCTTACCGCGATGGGGCGGGGCTTACCGGCTTAAGCCCGGTACAGTCGGCAACTTGCAGTGCATTGCATAGCGTCGGCGCCGGGGGCGGGGCTTACCGGGATGGGGGCGGGGCTTACCGGCTTAAGCCCGGTACAGTCGGCAACTTGCAGTGCTTTGCGTAGCGTCGGTGCCGGGGGGCGGGGCTTACCGCGATGGGGCGGGGCTTACCGGCTTAAGCCCGGTACAGATGGAAACATGCAGTGCATTGCATAGCGTCGGCGCCGGGGTCGGGGCTTACCGCGATGGGGCGGGGCTTACCGGCTTAAGCCCTGTACAGTCGGCAACATACAGTGCATTGCGTAGCGTCGGTGCCGGGGGCGGGGCTTACCGCCATGGGGGCGGGGCTTACCGCGTCATGCCAGGTACAGTGTGCAACTATGGCAACATGCAATGCTTACTGTCACCTTTTCAGCAGACGCAACCCATCATTTCCTTTGGCGCTGAAGCGGCTGCTACTTTTCATGACATAGCACCGCCACTTGTTTTTTAAACATGCCCTCATTTAAATTGCTTTGGAGTAGAGGCAGCACGGTGGCTCAGTGGTTAGCACAGTAGCCTTGCAGCGCTGGGGTCCTGGGTTCAACTCCCACTAAGGGCAAAAAACCAATTGCATTGCAGTGAATTACATAGCATTGGGTCGACGCAGGGGGCGTGGCTCGCCGGCTTAAGCCTGGTATGATTGGCCACGTCCATTGGGTGGGGGCGGGGCTTACAGGCTTTAGCCTGGTACAGTTGACAACACGCAATGCTTACTGCCACCTCTTCAGCAGACGCAACACTTCGTTACCTTTTGCGCTGGGGCCGCTGTTACTTCTCATGGCATAGCACCGCCATTTGTTTTATTGAACATGCCCGCGCGATGGGGGCGTGGCTTACCGGCTTAAGCCCGGTACATTCGGCAACTTGCAGTGCATTGCGTAGCGTCGGTGCCGGGGGCGGGGCTTACCGCGATGGGGGCGGGGCTTACCGGCTTAAGCCCGTTACAGTCGGCAACTTGCAGTGCGTTGCGTAGCGTCGGTGCCGGGGGGCGGGGCTTACCGCGATGGGGCGGGCTTACCGGCTTAAGCCCGGTACAGTCGGCAACTTGCAGTGCATTGCATAGCGTCGGTGCCGGGGGGCGGGGCTTACCGCGATGGGGCGGGGCTTACCGGCTTAAGCCCGGTACAGTCGGCAACTTGCAGTGCGTTGCGTAGCGTCGGTGCCGGGGGGCGGGGCTTACCGCGATGGGGCGGGGCTTACCGGCTTAAGCCCTGTACAGTCGGCAACATACAGTGCATTGCGTGGCGTCGGTGCCGGGGGCGGGGCTTACCGCCATGGGGGCGGGGCTTACCGCGTCATGCCAGGTACAGTGTGCAACTATGGCAACATGCAATGCTTACTGTCACCTTTTCAGCAGACGCAACCCATCATTTCCTTTGGCGCTGAAGCGGCTGCTACTTTTCATGACATAGCACCGCCACTTGTTTTTTAAACATGCCCTCATTTAAATTGCTTTGGAGTAGAGGCAGCACGGTGGCTCAGTGGTTAGCACAGTAGCCTTGCAGCGCTGGGGTCCTGGGTTTCAACTCCCACTAAGGGCAAAAAACCAATTGCATTGCAGTGAATTACATAGCATTGGGTCGACGCAGGGGGCGTGGCTCGCCGGCTTAAGCCTGGTATGATTGGCCACGTCCATTGGGTGGGGGCGGGGCTTACAGGCTTTAGCCTGGTACAGTTGACAACACGCAATGCTTACTGCCACCTCTTCAGCAGACGCAACACTTCGTTACCTTTTGCGCTGGGGCCGCTGTTACTTCTCATGGCATAGCACCGCCATTTGTTTATTGAACATGCCCGCGCGATGGGGGCGTGGCTTACCGGCTTAAGCCCGGTACAGTCGGCAACTTGCAGTGCATTGCGTAGCGTCGGTGCCGGGGGCGGGGCTTACCGCGATGGGAGCTGGGCTTACCGGCTTAAGCCCGGTACAGTCGGCAACTTGCAGTGCGTTGCGTAGCGTCGGTGCCGGGGGCGGGGCTTACCGCGATGGGGGCGGGGCTTACCGGCTTAAGCCCGGTACAGTCGGCAACTTGCAGTGCATTGCATAGCGTCGGCGCCGGGGGCGGGGCTTACCGCGATGGGGGCGGGGCTTACCGGCTTAAGCCCGGTACAGTCGGCAACTTGCAGTGCGTTGCGTAGCGTCGGTGCCGGGGGCGGGGCTTACCGCGATGGGGCGGGGGCTTACCGGCTTAAGCCGGTACAGTCGGCAACTTGCAGTGCATTGCATAGCGTCGGCGCCGGGGGCGGGGCTTACCGGGATGGGGGCGGGGCTTACCGGCTTAAGCCCGGTACAGTCGGCAACTTGCAGTGCATTGCGTAGCGTCGGTGCCGGGGGGCGGGGCTTACCGCGATGGGGCGGGGCTTACCGGCTTAAGCCCGGTACAGATGGAAACATGCAGTGCATTGCATAGCGTCGGCGCCGGGGTCGGGGCTTACCGCGATGGGGCGGGGCTTACCGGCTTAAGCCCTGTACAGTCGGCAACATACAGTGCATTGCGTAGCGTCGGTGCCGGGGGCGGGGCTTACCGCCATGGGGGCGGGGCTTACCGCGTCATGCCAGGTACAGTGTGCAACTATGGCAACATGCAATGCTTACTGTCACCTTTTCAGCAGACGCAACCCATCATTTCCTTTGGCGCTGAAGCGGCTGCTACTTTTCATGACATAGCACCGCCACTTGTTTTTTAAACATGCCCTCATTTAAATTGCTTTGGAGTAGAGGCAGCACGGTGGCTCAGTGGTTAGCACAGTAGCCTTGCAGCGCTGGGGTCCTGGGTTCAACTCCCACTAAGGGCAAAAAACCAATTGCATTGCAGTGAATTACATAGCATTGGGTCGACGCAGGGGGCGTGGCTCGCCGGCTTAAGCCTGGTATGATTGGCCACGTCCATTGGGTGGGGGCGGGGCTTACAGGCTTTAGCCTGGTACAGTTGACAACACGCAATGCTTACTGCCACCTCTTCAGCAGACGCAACACTTCGTTACCTTTTGCGCTGGGGCCGCTGTTACTTCTCATGGCATAGCACCGCCATTTGTTTTATTGAACATGCCCGCGCGATGGGGGCGTGGCTTACCGGCTTAAGCCCGGTACATTCGGCAACTTGCAGTGCATTGCATAGCGTCGGCGCCGGGGGCGGGGCTTACCGCGATGGGGGCGGGGCTTACCGGCTTAAGCCCGGTACAGTCGGCAACTTGCAGTGCGTTGCGTAGCGTCGGTGCCGGGGGGCGGGGCTTACCGCGATGGGGCGGGGCTTACCGGCTTAAGCCCGGTACAGTCGGCAACTTGCAGTGCATTGCGTAGCGTCGGTGCCGGGGGGCGGGGCTTACCGCGATGGGGCGGGGCTTACCGGCTTAAGCCCGGTACAGTCGGCAACTTGCAGTGCGTTGCGTAGCGTCGGTGCCGGGGGGGGGGGCTTACCGCGATGGGGCGGGGCTTACCGGCTTAAGCCCTGTACAGTCGGCAACATACAGTGCATTGCGTGGCGTCGGTGCCGGGGGCGGGGCTTACCGCCATGGGGGCGGGGCTTACCGCGTCATGCCAGGTACAGTGTGCAACTATGGCAACATGCAATGCTTACTGTCACCTTTTCAGCAGACGCAACCCATCATTTCCTTTGGCGCTGAAGCGGCTGCTACTTTTCATGACATAGCACCGCCACTTGTTTTTTAAACATGCCCTCATTTAAATTGCTTTGGAGTAGAGGCAGCACGGTGGCTCAGTGGTTAGCACAGTAGCCTTGCAGCGCTGGGGTCCTGGGTTCAACTCCCACTAAGGGCAAAAAACCAATTGCATTGCAGTGAATTACATAGCATTGGGTCGACGCAGGGGGCGTGGCTCGCCGGCTTAAGCCTGGTATGATTGGCCACGTCCATTGGGTGGGGGCGGGGCTTACAGGCTTTAGCCTGGTACAGTTGACAACACGCAATGCTTACTGCCACCTCTTCAGCAGGACGCAACACTTCGTTACCTTTTGCGCTGGGGCCGCTGTTACTTCTCATGGCATAGCACCGCCATTTGTTTTATTGAACATGCCCGCGCGATGGGGGCGTGGCTTACCGGCTTAAGCCCGGTACAGTCGGCAACTTGCAGTGCATTGCGTAGCGTCGGAGCCGGGGGCGGGGCTTACCGCGATGGGGGCGGGGCTTACCGGCTTAAGCCCGGTACAGTCGGCAACTTGCAGTGCGTTGCGTAGCGTCGGTGCCGGGGGCGGGGCTTACCGCGATGGGGGCGGGGCTTACCGGCTTAAGCCCGGTACAGTCGGCAACTTGCAGTGCATTGCATAGCGTCGGCGCCGGGGGCGGGGCTTACCGCGATGGGGGCGGGGCTTACCGGCTTAAGCCCGGTACAGTCGGCAACTTGCAGTGCGTTGCGTAGCGTCGGTGCCGGGGGGCGGGGCTTACCGCGATGGGGCGGGGCTTACCGGCTTAAGCCCGGTACAGTCGGCAACTTGCAGTGCATTGCATAGCGTCGGCGCCGGGGGCGGGGCTTACCGGGATGGGGGCGGGGCTTACCGGCTTAAGCCCGGTACAGTCGGCAACTTGCAGTGCATTGCGTAGCGTCGGTGCCGGGGGGCGGGGCTTACCGCGATGGGGCGGGGCTTACCGGCTTAAGCCCGGTACAGATGGAAACATGCAGTGCATTGCATAGCGTCGGCGCCGGGGTCGGGGCTTACCGCGATGGGGCGGGGCTTACCGGCTTAAGCCCTGTACAGTCGGCAACATACAGTGCATTGCGTAGCGTCGGTGCCGGGGGCGGGGCTTACCGGCATGGGGGCGGGGCTTACCGCGTCATGCCAGGTACAGTGTGCAACTATGGCAACATGCAATGCTTACTGTCACCTTTTCAGCAGACGCAACCCATCATTTCCTTTGGCGCTGAAGCGGCTGCTACTTTTCATGACATAGCACCGCCACTTGTTTTTTAAACATGCCCTCATTTAAATTGCTTTGGAGTAGAGGCAGCACGGTGGCTCAGTGGTTAGCACAGTAGCCTTGCAGCGCTGGGGTCCTGGGTTCAACTCCCACTAAGGGCAAAAAAACCAATTGCATTGCAGTGAATTACATAGCATTGGGTCGACGCAGGGGGCGTGGCTCGCCGGCTTAAGCCTGGTATGATTGGCCACGTCCATTGGGTGGGGGCGGGGCTTACAGGCTTTAGCCTGGTACAGTTGACAACACGCAATGCTTACTGCCACCTCTTCAGCAGGACGCAACACTTCGTTACCTTTTGCGCTGGGGCCGCTGTTACTTCTCATGGCATAGCACCGCCATTTGTTTTATTGAACATGCCCGCGCGATGGGGGCGTGGCTTAGGGCTTAAGCCGGTACATTCGGCAACTTGCAGTGCATTGCGTAGCGTCGGTGCCGGGGGCGGGGCTTACCGCCCGGGGGGCGTGGCTTACCGGCTTAAGCCCGTTACAGTCGGCAACTTGCAGTGCGTTGCGTAGCGTCGGTGCCGGGGGGCGGGGCTTACCGCGATGGGGCGGGGCTTACCGGCTTAAGCCCGGTACAGTCGGCAACTTGCAGTGCATTGCGTAGCGTCGGTGCCGGGGGGCGGGGCTTACCGCGATGGGGCGGGGCTTACCGGCTTAAGCCCGGTACAGTCGGCAACTTGCAGTGCGTTGCGTAGCGTCGGTGCCGGGGGGCGGGGCTTACCGCGATGGGGCGGGGCTTACCGGCTTAAGCCCTGTACAGTCGGCAACATACAGTGCATTGCGTGGCGTCGGTGCCGGGGGCGGGGCTTACCGCCATGGGGGCGGGGCTTACCGCGTCATGCCAGGTACAGTGTGCAACTATGGCAACATGCAATGCTTACTGTCACCTTTTCAGCAGACGCAACCATCATTTCCTTTGGCGCTGAAGCGGCTGCTACTTTTCATGACATAGCACCGCCACTTGTTTTTTAAACATGCCCTCATTTAAATTGCTTTGGAGTAGAGGCAGCACGGTGGCTCAGTGGTTAGCACAGTAGCCTTGCAGCGCTGGGGTCCTGGGTTCAACTCCCACTAAGGGCAAAAAACCAATTGCATTGCAGTGAATTACATAGCATTGGGTCGACGCAGGGGGCGTGGCTCGCCGGCTTAAGCCTGGTATGATTGGCCACGTCCATTGGGTGGGGGCGGGGCTTACAGGCTTTAGCCTGGTACAGTTGACAACACGCAATGCTTACTGCCACCTCTTCAGCAGACGCAACACTTCGTTACCTTTTGCGCTGGGGCCGCTGTTACTTCTCATGGCATAGCACCGCCATTTGTTTTATTGAACATGCCCGCGCGATGGGGCGGGGCTTACCGGCTTAAGCCCGGTACAGTCGGCAACTTGCAGTGCATTGCGTAGCGTCGGTGCCGGGGGCGGGGCTTACCGCGATGGGTGCTGGGCTTACCGGCTTACGCCCGGTACAGTCGGCAACTTGCAGTGCGTTGCGTAGCGTCGGTGCCGGGGGCGGGGCTTACCGCGATGGGGGCGGGGCTTACCGGCTTAAGCCCGGTACAGTCGGCAACTTGCAGTGCATTGCATAGCGTCGGCGCCGGGGGCGGGGCTTACCGCGATGGGGGCGGGGCTTACCGGCTTAAGCCCGGTACAGTCGGCAACTTGCAGTGCGTTGCGTAGCGTCGGGGCCGGGGGCGGGGCTTACCGCGATGGGGCGGGGCTTACCGGCTTAAGCCCGGTACAGTCGGCAACTTGCAGTGCATTGCATAGCGTCGGCGCCGGGGGCGGGGCTTACCGGGATGGGGGCGGGGCTTACCGGCTTAAGCCCGGTACAGTCGGCAACTTGCAGTGCATTGGGTAGCGTCGGTGCCGGGGGGCGGGGCTTACCGCGATGGGGCGGGGCTTACCGGCTTAAGCCCGGTACAGATGGAAACATGCAGTGCATTGCATAGCGTCGGCGCCGGGGTCGGGGCTTACCGCGATGGGGCGGGGCTTACCGGCTTAAGCCCTGTACAGTCGGCAACATACAGTGCATTGCGTAGCGTCGGTGCCGGGGGCGGGGCTTACCGCGATGGGGCGGGGCTTACCGGCTTAAGCCCGGTACAGTCGGCAACTTGCAGTGCATTGCATAGCGTCGGCGCCGGGGGCGGGGCTTACCGGGATGGGGGCGGGGCTTACCGGCTTAAGCCCGGTACAGTCGGCAACTTGCAGTGCATTGCGTAGCGTCGGTGCCGGGGGGCGGGGCTTACCGCGATGGGGCGGGGCTTACCGGCTTAAGCCCGGTACAGATGGAAACATGCAGTGCATTGCATAGCGTCGGCGCCGGGGTCGGGGCTTACCGCGATGGGGCGGGGCTTACCGGCTTAAGCCCTGTACAGTCGGCAACATACAGTGCATTGCGTAGCGTCGGTGCCGGGGGCGGGGCTTACCGCCATGGGGGCGGGGCTTACCGCGTCATGCCAGGTACAGTGTGCAACTATGGCAACATGCAATGCTTACTGTCACCTTTTCAGCAGACGCAACCCATCATTTCCTTTGGCGCTGAAGCGGCTGCTACTTTTCATGACATAGCACCGCCACTTGTTTTTAAACATGCCCTCATTTAAATTGCTTTGGAGTAGAGGCAGCACGGTGGCTCAGTGGTTAGCACAGTAGCCTTGCAGCGCTGGGGTCCTGGGTTCAACTCCCACTAAGGGCAAAAAAACCAATTGCATTGCAGTGAATTACATAGCATTGGGTCGACGCAGGGGGCGTGGCTCGCCGGCTTAAGCCTGGTATGATTGGCCACGTCCATTGGGTGGGGGCGGGGCTTACAGGCTTTAGCCTGGTACAGTTGACAACACGCAATGCTTACTGCCACCTCTTCAGCAGACGCAACACTTCGTTACCTTTTGCGCTGGGGCCGCTGTTACTTCTCATGGCATAGCACCGCCATTTGTTTTATTGAACATGCCCGCGCGATGGGGGCGTGGCTTACCGGCTTAAGCCCGGTACATTCGGCAACTTGCAGTGCATTGCGTAGCGTCGGTGCCGGGGGCGGGGCTTACCGCGATGGGGGCGGGGCTTACCGGCTTAAGCCCGTTACAGTCGGCAACTTGCAGTGCGTTGCGTAGCGTCGGTGCCGGGGGGCGGGGCTTACCGCGATGGGGCGGGGCTTACCGGCTTAAGCCCGGTACAGTCGGCAACTTGCAGTGCATTGCGTAGCGTCGGTGCCGGGGGGCGGGGCTTACCCCGATGGGGCGGGGCTTACCGGCTTAAGCCCGGTACAGTCGGCAACTTGCAGTGCGTTGCGTAGCGTCGGTGCCGGGGGGCGGGGCTTACCGCGATGGGGCGGGGCTTACCGGCTTAAGCCCTGTACAGTCGGCAACATACAGTGCATTGCGTGGCGTCGGTGCCGGGGGCGGGGCGTACCGCCATGGGGGCGGGGCTTACCGCGTCATGCCAGGTACAGTGTGCAACTATGGCAACATGCAATGCTTACTGTCACCTTTTCAGCAGACGCAACCCATCATTTCCTTTGGCGCTGAAGCGGCTGCTACTTTTCATGACATAGCACCGCCACTTGTTTTTTAAACATGCCCTCATTTAAATTGCTTTGGAGTAGAGGCAGCACGGTGGCTCAGTGGTTAGCACAGTAGCCTTGCAGCGCTGGGGTCCTGGGTTCAACTCCCACTAAGGGCAAAAAACCAATTGCATTGCAGTGAATTACATAGCATTGGGTCGACGCAGGGGGCGTGGCTCGCCGGCTTAAGCCTGGTATGATTGGCCACGTCCATTGGGTGGGGGCGGGGCTTACAGGCTTTAGCCTGGTACAGTTGACAACACGCAATGCTTACTGCCACCTCTTCAGCAGACGCAACACTTCGTTACCTTTTGCGCTGGGGCCGCTGTTACTTCTCATGGCATAGCACCGCCATTTGTTTTATTGAACATGCCCGCGCGATGGGGGCGTGGCTTACCGGCTTAAGCCCGGTACAGTCGGCAACTTGCAGTGCATTGCATAGCGTCGGTGCCGGGGGCGGGGCTTACCGCGATGGGGGCGGGGCTTACCGGCTTAAGCCCGGTACAGTCGGCAACTTGCAGTGCGTTGCGTAGCGTCGGTGCCGGGGGCGGGGCTTACCGCGATGGGGGCGGGGCTTACCGGCTTAAGCCCGGTACAGTCGGCAACTTGCAGTGCATTGCACAGCGTCGGGGCCGGGGGCGGGGCTTACCGCGATGGGGGCGGGGCTTACCGGCTTAAGCCCGGTACAGTCGGCAACTTGCAGTGCGTTGCGTAGCGTCGGTGCCGGGGGGCGGGGCTTACCGCGATGGGGCGGGGCTTACCGGCTTAAGCCCGGTACAGTCGGCAACTTGCAGTGCATTGCATAGCGTCGGCGCCGGGGGCGGGGCTTACCGGGATGGGGGCGGGGCTTACCGGCTTAAGCCCGGTACAGTCGGCAACTTGCAGTGCATTGCGTAGCGTCGGTGCCGGGGGGCGGGGCTTACCGCGATGGGGCGGGGCTTACCGGCTTAAGCCCGGTACAGATGGAAACATGCAGTGCATTGCATAGCGTCGGCGCCGGGGTCGGGGCTTACCGCGATGGGGCGGGGCTTACCGGCTTAAGCCCTGTACAGTCGGCAACATACAGTGCATTGCGTAGCGTCGGTGCCGGGGGCGGGGCTTACCGCCATGGGGGCGGGGCTTACCGCGTCATGCCAGGTACAGTGTGCAACTATGGCAACATGCAATGCTTACTGTCACCTTTTCAGCAGACGCAACCCATCATTTCCTTTGGCGCTGAAGCGGCTGCTACTTTTCATGACATAGCACCGCCACTTGTTTTTTAAACATGCCCTCATTTAAATTGCTTTGGAGTAGAGGCAGCACGGTGGCTCAGTGGTTAGCACAGTAGCCTTGCAGCGCTGGGGTCCTGGGTTCAACTCCCACTAAGGGCAAAAAACCAATTGCATTGCAGTGAATTACATAGCATTGGGTCGACGCAGGGGGCGTGGCTCGCCGGCTTAAGCCTGGTATGATTGGCCACGTCCATTGGGTGGGGGCGGGGCTTACCGGCTTTAGCCTGGTACAGTTGACAACACGCAATGCTTACTGCCACCTCTTCAGCAGACGCAACACTTCGTTACCTTTTGCGCTGGGGCCGCTGTTACTTCTCATGGCATAGCACCGCCATTTGTTTTATTGAACATGCCCGCGCGATGGGGGCGTGGCTTACCGGCTTAAGCCCGGTACATTCGGCAACTTGCAGTGCATTGCGTAGCGTCGGTGCCGGGGGCGGGGCTTACCGCGATGGGGGCGGGGCTTACCGGCTTAAGCCCGTTACAGTCGGCAACTTGCAGTGCGTTGCGTAGCGTCGGTGCCGGGGGGCGGGGCTTACCGCGATGGGGCGGGGCTTACCGGCTTAAGCCCGGTACAGTCGGCAACTTGCAGTGCATTGCGTAGCGTCGGTGCCGGGGGGCGGGGCTTACCGCGATGGGGCGGGGCTTACCGGCTTAAGCCCGGTACAGTCGGCAACTTGCAGTGCGTTGCGTAGCGTCGGTGCCGGGGGGCGGGGCTTACCGCGATGGGGCGGGGCTTACCGGCTTAAGCCCTGTACAGTCGGCAACATACAGTGCATTGCGTGGCGTCGGTGCCGGGGGCGGGGCTTACCGCCATGGGGGCGGGGCTTACCGCGTCATGCCAGGTACAGTGTGCAACTATGGCAACATGCAATGCTTACTGTCACCTTTTCAGCAGACGCAACCCATCATTTCCTTTGGCGCTGAAGCGGCTGCTACTTTTCATGACATAGCACCGCCACTTGTTTTTTAAACATGCCCTCATTTAAATTGCTTTGGAGTAGAGGCAGCACGGTGGCTCAGTGGTTAGCACAGTAGCCTTGCAGCGCTGGGGTCCTGGGTTCAACTCCCACTAAGGGCAAAAAACCAATTGCATTGCAGTGAATTACATAGCATTGGGTCGACGCAGGGGGCGTGGCTCGCCGGCTTAAGCCTGGTATGATTGGCCACGTCCATTGGGTGGGGGCGGGGCTTACAGGCTTTAGCCTGGTACAGTTGACAACACGCAATGCTTACTGCCACCTCTTCAGCAGACGCAACACTTCGTTACCTTTTGCGCTGGGGCCGCTGTTACTTCTCATGGCATAGCACCGCCATTTGTTTTATTGAACATGCCCGCGCGATGGGGGCGTGGCTTACCGGCTTAAGCCCGGTACAGTCGGCAACTTGCAGTGCATTGCGTAGCGTCGGTGCCGGGGGCGGGGCTTACCGCGATGGGAGCTGGGCTTACCGGCTTAAGCCCGGTACAGTCGGCAACTTGCAGTGCGTTGCGTAGCGTCGGTGCCGGGGGCGGGGCTTACCGCGATGGGGGCGGGGCTTACCGGCTTAAGCCCGGTACAGTCGGCAACTTGCAGTGCATTGCATAGCGTCGGCGCCGGGGGCGGGGCTTACCGCGATGGGGGCGGGGCTTACCGGCTTAAGCCCGGTACTGTCGGCAACTTGCAGTGCGTTGCGTAGCGTCGGTGCCGGGGGCGGGGCTTACCGCGATGGGGCGGGGCTTACCGGCTTAAGCCCGGTACAGTCGGCAACTTGCAGTGCATTGCATAGCGTCGGCGCCGGGGGCGGGGCTTACCGGGATGGGGGCGGGGCTTACCGGCTTAAGCCCGGTACAGTCGGCAACTTGCAGTGCATTGCGTAGCGTCGGTGCCGGGGGGCGGGGCTTACCGCGATGGGGCGGGGCTTACCGGCTTAAGCCCGGTACAGATGGAAACATGCAGTGCATTGCATAGCGTCGGCGCCGGGGTCGGGGCTTACCGCGATGGGGCGGGGCTTACCGGCTTAAGCCCTGTACAGTCGGCAACATACAGTGCATTGCGTAGCGTCGGTGCCGGGGGCGGGGCTTACCGCCATGGGGGCGGGGCTTACCGCGTCATGCCAGGTACAGTGTGCAACTATGGCAACATGCAATGCTTACTGTCACCTTTTCAGCAGACGCAACCCATCATTTCCTTTGGCGCTGAAGCGGCTGCTACTTTTCATGACATAGCACCGCCACTTGTTTTTTAAACATGCCCTCATTTAAATTGCTTTGGAGTAGAGGCAGCACGGTGGCTCAGTGGTTAGCACAGTAGCCTTGCAGCGCTGGGGTCCTGGGTTCAACTCCCACTAAGGGCAAAAAACCAATTGCATTGCAGTGAATTACATAGCATTGGGTCGACGCAGGGGGCGTGGCTCGCCGGCTTAAGCCTGGTATGATTGGCCACGTCCATTGGGTGGGGGCGGGGCTTACAGGCTTTAGCCTGGTACAGTTGACAACACGCAATGCTTACTGCCACCTCTTCAGCAGACGCAACACTTCGTTACCTTTTGCGCTGGGGCCGCTGTTACTTCTCATGGCATAGCACCGCCATTTGTTTTATTGAACATGCCCGCGCGATGGGGGCGTGGCTTACCGGCTTAAGCCCGGTACATTCGGCAACTTGCAGTGCATTGCGTAGCGTCGGTGCCGGGGGCGGGGCTTACCGCGATGGGGGCGGGGCTTACCGGCTTAAGCCCGTTACAGTCGGCAACTTGCAGTGCGTTGCGTAGCGTCGGTGCCGGGGGGCGGGGCTTACCGCGATGGGGCGGGGCTTACCGGCTTAAGCCCGGTACAGTCGGCAACTTGCAGTGCATTGCGTAGCGTCGGTGCCGGGGGGCGGGGCTTACCGCGATGGGGCGGGGCTTACCGGCTTAAGCCCGGTACAGTCGGCAACTTGCAGTGCGTTGCGTAGCGTCGGTGCCGGGGGGCGGGGCTTACCGCGATGGGGCGGGGGCTTACCGGCTTAAGCCCTGTACAGTCGGCAACATACAGTGCATTGCGTGGCGTCGGTGCCGGGGGCGGGGCTTACCGCCATGGGGGCGGGGCTTACCGCGTCATGCCAGGTACAGTGTGCAACTATGGCAACATGCAATGCTTACTGTCACCTTTTCAGCAGACGCAACCCATCATTTCCTTTGGCGCTGAAGCGGCTGCTACTTTTACATGACATAGCACCGCCACTTGTTTTTAAACATGCCCTCATTTAAATTGCTTTGGAGTAGAGGCAGCACGGTGGCTCAGTGGTTAGCACAGTAGCCTTGCAGCGCTGGGGTCCTGGGTTCAACTCCCACTAAGGGCAAAAAACCAATTGCATTGCAGTGAATTACATAGCATTGGGTCGACGCAGGGGGCGTGGCTCGCCGGCTTAAGCCTGGTATGATTGGCCACGTCCATTGGGTGGGGGCGGGGCTTACAGGCTTTAGCCTGGTACAGTTGACAACACGCAATGCTTACTGCCACCTCTTCAGCAGACGCAACACTTCGTTACCTTTTGCGCTGGGGCCGCTGTTACTTCTCATGGCATAGCACCGCCATTTGTTTTATTGAACATGCCCGCGCGATGGGGGCGTGGCTTACCGGCTTAAGCCCGGTACAGTCGGCAACTTGCAGTGCATTGCGTAGCGTCGGTGCCGGGGGCGGGGCTTACCGCGATGGGGGCGGGGCTTACCGGCTTAAGCCCGGTACAGTCGGCAACTTGCAGTGCGTTGCGTAGCGTCGGTGCTGGGGGCGGGGCTTACCGCGATGGGGGCGGGGCTTACCGGCTTAAGCCCGGTACAGTCGGCAACTTGCAGTGCATTGCATAGCGTCGGCGCCGGGGGGCGGGGCTTACCGCGATGGGGGCGGGGCTTACCGGCTTAAGCCCGGTACAGTCGGCAACTTGCAGTGCGTTGCGTAGCGTCGGTGCCGGGGGGCGGGGCTTACCGCGATGGGGCGGGGCTTACCGGCTTAAGCCCGGTACAGTCGGCAACTTGCAGTGCATTGCATAGCGTCGGCGCCGGGGGCGGGGCTTACCGGGATGGGGGCGGGGCTTACCGGCTTAAGCCCGGTACAGTCGGCAACTTGCAGTGCATTGCGTAGCGTCGGTGCCGGGGGGCGGGGCTTACCGCGATGGGGCGGGGCTTACCGGCTTAAGCCCGGTACAGATGGAAACATGCAGTGCATTGCATAGCGTCGGCGCCGGGGTCGGGGCTTACCGCGATGGGGCGGGGCTTACCGGCTTAAGCCCTGTACAGTCGGCAACATACAGTGCATTGCGTAGCGTCGGTGCCGGGGCGGGGCTTACCGCCATGGGGGCGGGGCTTACCGCGTCATGCCAGGTACAGTGTGCAACTATGGCAACATGCAATGCTTACTGTCACCTTTTCAGCAGACGCAACCATCATTTCCTTTGGCGCTGAAGCGGCTGCTACTTTTCATGACATAGCACCGCCACTTGTTTTTTAAACATGCCCTCATTTAAATTGCTTTGGAGTAGAGGCAGCACGGTGGCTCAGTGGTTAGCACAGTAGCCTTGCAGCGCTGGGGTCCTGGGTTCAACTCCCACTAAGGGCAAAAAACCAATTGCATTGCAGTGAATTACATAGCATTGGGTCGACGCAGGGGGCGTGGCTCGCCGGCTTAAGCCTGGTATGATTGGCCACGTCCATTGGGTGGGGGCGGGGCTTACAGGCTTTAGCCTGGTACAGTTGACAACACGCAATGCTTACTGCCACCTCTTCAGTAGACGCAACACTTCGTTACCTTTTGCGCTGGGGCCGCTGTTACTTCTCATGGCATAGCACCGCCATTTGTTTTATTGAACATGCCCGCGCGATGGGGGCGTGGCTTACCGGCTTAAGCCCGGTACATTCGGCAACTTGCAGTGCATTGCGTAGCGTCGGTGCCGGGGGCGGGGCTTACCGCGAGGGGGGCGGGGCTTACCGGCTTAAGCCCGTTACAGTCGGCAACTTGCAGTGCGTTGCGTAGCGTCGGTGCCGGGGGCGGGGCTTACCGCGATGGGGGCGGGGCTTACCGGCTTAAGCCCGGTACAGTCGGCAACTTGCAGTGCATTGCATAGCGTCGGCGCCGGGGGCGGGGCTTACCGCGATGGGGGCGGGGCTTACCGGCTTAAGCCCGGTACAGTCGGCAACTTGCAGTGCGTTGCGTAGCGTCGGTGCCGGGGGCGGGGCTTACCGCGATGGGGCGGGGCTTACCGGCTTAAGCCCGGTACAGTCGGCAACTTGCAGTGCATTGCATAGCGTCGGCGCCGGGGGCGGGGCTTACCGGGATGGGGGCGGGGCTTACCGGCTTAAGCCCGGTACAGTCGGCAACTTGCAGTGCATTGCGTAGCGTCGGTGCCGGGGGGCGGGGCTTACCGCGATGGGGCGGGGCTTACCGGCTTAAGCCCGGTACAGATGGAAACATGCAGTGCATTGCATAGCGTCGGCGCCGGGGTCGGGGCTTACCGCGATGGGGCGGGGCTTACCGGCTTAAGCCCTGTACAGTCGGCAACATACAGTGCATTGCGTAGCGTCGGTGCCGGGGGCGGGGCTTACCGCCATGGGGGCGGGGCTTACCGCGTCATGCCAGGTACAGTGTGCAACTATGGCAACATGCAATGCTTACTGTCACCTTTTCAGCAGACGCAACCCATCATTTCCTTTGGCGCTGAAGCGGCTGCTACTTTTCATGACATAGCACCGCCACTTGTTTTTTAAACATGCCCTCATTTAAATTGCTTTGGAGTAGAGGCAGCACGGTGGCTCAGTGGTTAGCACAGTAGCCTTGCAGCGCTGGGGTCCTGGGTTCAACTCCCACTAAGGGCAAAAAACCAATTGCATTGCAGTGAATTACATAGCATTGGGTCGACGCAGGGGGCGTGGCTCGCCGGCTTAAGCCTGGTATGATTGGCCACGTCCATTGGGTGGGGGCGGGGCTTACAGGCTTTAGCCTGGTACAGTTGACAACACGCAATGCTTACTGCCACCTCTTCAGCAGACGCAACACTTCGTTACCTTTTGCGCTGGGGCCGCTGTTACTTCTCATGGCATAGCACCGCCATTTGTTTTATTGAACATGCCCGCGCGATGGGGGCGTGGCTTACCGGCTTAAGCCCGGTACAGTCGGCAACTTGCAGTGCATTGCGTAGCGTCGGTGCCGGGGGCGGGGCTTACCGCGATGGGGGCGGGCTTACCGGCTTAAGCCCGTTACAGTCGGCAACTTGCAGTGCGTTGCGTAGCGTCGGTGCCGGGGGGCGGGGCTTACCGCGATGGGGCGGGGCTTACCGGCTTAAGCCCGGTACAGTCGGCAACTTGCAGTGCATTGCGTAGCGTCGGTGCCGGGGGGCGGGGCTTACCGCGATGGGGCGGGGCTTACCGGCTTAAGCCCGTTACAGTCGGCAACTTGCAGTGCGTTGCGTAGCGTCGGTGCCGGGGGGCGGGGCTTACCGCGATGGGGCGGGGCTTACCGGCTTAAGCCCTGTACAGTCGGCAACATACAGTGCATTGCGTGGCGTCGGTGCCGGGGGCGGGGCTTACCGCCATGGGGGCGGGGCTTACCGCGTCATGCCAGGTACAGTGTGCAACTATGGCAACATGCAATGCTTACTGTCACCTTTTCAGCAGACGCAACCCATCATTTCCTTTGGCGCTGAAGCGGCTGCTACTTTTCATGACATAGCACCGCCACTTGTTTTTTAAACATGCCCTCATTTAAATTGCTTTGGAGTAGAGGCAGCACGGTGGCTCAGTGGTTAGCACAGTAGCCTTGCAGCGCTGGGGTCCTGGGTTCAACTCCCACTAAGGGCAAAAAACCAATTGCATTGCAGTGAATTACATAGCATTGGGTCGACGCAGGGGGCGTGGCTCGCCGGCTTAAGCCTGGTATGATTGGCCACGTCCATTGGGTGGGGGCGGGGCTTACAGGCTTTAGCCTGGTACAGTTGACAACACGCAATGCTTACTGCCACCTCTTCAGCAGACGCAACACTTCGTTACCTTTTGCGCTGGGGCCGCTGTTACTTCTCATGGCATAGCACCGCCATTTGTTTTATTGAACATGCCCGCGCGCTGGGGGCGTGGCTTACCGGCTTAAGCCCGGTACAGTCGGCAACTTGCAGTGCATTGCGTAGCGTCGGTGCCGGGGGCGGGGCTTACCGCGATGGGAGCTGGGCTTACCGGCTTAAGCCCGGTACAGTCGGCAACTTGCAGTGCGTTGCGTAGCGTCGGTGCCGGGGGCGGGGCTTACCGCGATGGGGGCGGGGCTTACCGGCTTAAGCCCGGTACAGTCGGCAACTTGCAGTGCGTTGCGTAGCGTCGGCGCCGGGGGCGGGGCTTACCGCGATGGGGGCGGGGCTTACCGGCTTAAGCCCGGTACAGTCGGCAACTTGCAGTGCGTTGCGTAGCGTCGGTGCCGGGGGGCGGGGCTTACCGCGATGGGGCGGGGCTTACCGGCTTAAGCCCGGTACAGTCGGCAACTTGCAGTGCATTGCATAGCGTCGGCGCCGGGGGCGGGGCTTACCGGGATGGGGGCGGGGCTTACCGGCTTAAGCCCGGTACAGTCGGCAACTTGCAGTGCATTGCGTAGCGTCGGGGCCGGGGGGCGGGGCTTACCGCGATGGGGCGGGGCTTACCGGCTTAAGCCCGGTACAGATGGAAACATGCAGTGCATTGCATAGCGTCGGCGCCGGGGTCGGGGCTTACCGCGATGGGGCGGGGCTTACCGGCTTAAGCCCTGTACAGTCGGCAACATACAGTGCATTGCGTAGCGTCGGTGCCGGGGGCGGGGCTTACCGCCATGGGGGCGGGGCTTACCGCGTCATGCCAGGTACAGTGTGCAACTATGGCAACATGCAATGCTTACTGTCACCTTTTCAGCAGACGCAACCCATCATTTCCTTTGGCGCTGAAGCGGCTGCTACTTTTCATGACATAGCACCGCCACTTGTTTTTTAAACATGCCCTCATTTAAATTGCTTTGGAGTAGAGGCAGCACGGTGGCTCAGTGGTTAGCACAGTAGCCTTGCAGCGCTGGGGTCCTGGGTTCAACTCCCACTAAGGGCAAAAAACCAATTGCATTGCAGTGAATTACATAGCATTGGGTCGACGCAGGGGGCGTGGCTCGCCGGCTTAAGCCTGGTATGATTGGCCACGTCCATTGGGTGGGGGCGGGGCTTACAGGCTTTAGCCTGGTACAGTTGACAACACGCAATGCTTACTGCCACCTCTTCAGCAGACGCAACACTTCGTTACCTTTTGCGCTGGGGCCGCTGTTACTTCTCATGGCATAGCACCGCCATTTGTTTTATTGAACATGCCCGCGCGATGGGGGCGTGGCTTACCGGCTTAAGCCCGGTACAGTCGGCAACTTGCAGTGCATTGCGTAGCGTCGGTGCCGGGGGCGGGGCTTACCGCGATGGGGGCGGGGCTTACCGGCTTAAGCCCGGTACAGTCGGCAACTTGCAGTGCGTTGCGTAGCGTCGGTGCCGGGGGCGGGGCTTACCGCGATGGGGGCGGGGCTTACCGGCTTAAGCCCGGTACAGTCGGCAACTTGCAGTGCATTGCATAGCGTCGGCGCCGGGGGCGGGGCTTACCGCGATGGGGGCGGGGCTTACCGGCTTAAGCCCGGTACAGTCGGCAACTTGCAGTGCGTTGCGTAGCGTCGGTGCCGGGGGGCGGGGCTTACCGCGATGGGGCGGGGCTTACCGGCTTAAGCCCGGTACAGTCGGCAACTTGCAGTGCATTGCATAGCGTCGGCGCCGGGGGCGGGGCCTTACCGGGTTGGGGGCGGGGCTTACGGCTTAAGCCCGGTACAGTCGGCAACTTGCAGTGCATTGCGTAGCGTCGGTGCCGGGGGGCGGGGCTTACCGCGATGGGGCGGGGCTTACCGGCTTAAGCCCGGTACAGATGGAAACATGCAGTGCATTGCATAGCGTCGGCGCCGGGGTCGGGGCTTACCGCGATGGGGCGGGGCTTACCGGCTTAAGCCCTGTACAGTCGGCAACATACAGTGCATTGCGTAGCGTCGGTGCCGGGGCGGGGCTTACCGCCATGGGGGCGGGGCTTACCGCGTCATGCCAGGTACAGTGTGCAACTATGGCAACATGCAATGCTTACTGTCACCTTTTCAGCAGACGCAACCCATCATTTCCTTTGGCGCTGAAGCGGCTCCTACTTTTCATGACATAGCACCGCCACTTGTTTTTTAAACATGCCCTCATTTAAATTGCTTTGGAGTAGAGGCAGCACGGTGGCTCAGTGGTTAGCACAGTAGCCTTGCAGCGCTGGGGTCCTGGGTTCAACTCCCACTAAGGGCAAAAAACCAATTGCATTGCAGTGAATTACATAGCATTGGGTCGACGCAGGGGGCGTGGCTCGCCGGCTTAAGCCTGGTATGATTGGCCACGTCCATTGGGTGGGGGCGGGGCTTACAGGCTTTAGCCTGGTACAGTTGACAACACGCAATGCTTACTGCCACCTCTTCAGCAGACGCAACACTTCGTTACCTTTTGCGCTGGGGCCGCTGTTACTTCTCATGGCATAGCACCGCCATTTGTTTTATTGAACATGCCCGCGCGATGGGGGCGTGGCTTACCGGCTTAAGCCCGGTACATTCGGCAACTTGCAGTGCATTGCGTAGCGTCGGTGCCGGGGGCGGGGCTTACCGCGATGGGGGCGGGGCTTACCGGCTTAAGCCCGTTACAGTCGGCAACTTGCAGTGCGTTGCGTAGCGTCGGTGCCGGGGGCGGGGCTTACCGCGATGGGGGCGGGGCTTACCGGCTTAAGCCCGGTACAGTCGGCAACTTGCAGTGCATTGCATAGCGTCGGCGCCGGGGGCGGGGCTTACCGCGATGGGGGGCGGGGCTTACCGGCTTAAGCCCGGTACAGTCGGCAACTTGCAGTGCGTTGCGTAGCGTCGGTGCCGGGGGCGGGGCTTACCGCGATGGGGCGGGGCTTTACCGGCTTAAGCCGGTACAGTCGGCAACTTGCAGTGCATTGCATAGCGTCGGCCGCCGGGGGCGGGGGCTTACCGGGATGGGGGCGGGGCTTACCGGCTTAAGCCCGGTACAGTCGGCAACTTGCAGTGCATTGCGTAGCGTCGGTGCCGGGGGGCGGGGCTTACCGCGATGGGGCGGGGCTTACCGGCTTAAGCCCGGTACAGATGGAAACATGCAGTGCATTGCATAGCGTCGGCGCCGGGGTCGGGGCTTACCGCGATGGGGCGGGGCTTACCGGCTTAAGCCCTGTACAGTCGGCAACATACAGTGCATTGCGTAGCGTCGGTGCCGGGGGGCGGGGCTTACCGCCATGGGGGCGGGGCTTACCGCGTCATGCCAGGTACAGTGTGCAACTATGGCAACATGCAATGCTTACTGTCACCTTTTCAGCAGACGCAACCCATCATTTCCTTTGGCGCTGAAGCGGCTGCTACTTTTCATGACATAGCACCGCCACTTGTTTTTTAAACATGCCCTCATTTAAATTGCTTTGGAGTAGAGGCAGCACGGTGGCTCAGTGGTTAGCACAGTAGCCTTGCAGCGCTGGGGTCCTGGGTTCAACTCCCACTAAGGGCAAAAAAACCAATTGCATTGCAGTGAATTACATAGCATTGGGTCGACGCAGGGGGCGTGGCTCGCCGGCTTAAGCCTGGTATGATTGGCCACGTCCATTGGGTGGGGGCGGGGCTTACAGGCTTTAGCCTGGTACAGTTGACAACACGCAATGCTTACTGCCACCTCTTCAGCAGACGCAACACTTCGTTACCTTTTGCGCTGGGGCCGCTGTTACTTCTCATGGCATAGCACCGCCATTTGTTTTATTGAACATGCCCGCGCGATGGGGGCGTGGCTTACCGGCTTAAGCCCGGTACAGTCGGCAACTTGCAGTGCATTGCGTAGCGTCGGTGCCGGGGGCGGGGCTTACCGCGATGGGGGCGGGGCTTACCGGCTTAAGCCCGTTACAGTCGGCAACTTGCAGTGCATTGCGTAGCGTCGGTGCCGGGGGCGGGGCTTACCGCGATGGGGCGGGGGCTTACCGGCTTAAGCCCGGTACAGTCGGCAACTTGCAGTGCATTGCGTAGCGTCGGCGCCGGGGGCGGGGCTTACCGCGATGGGGGCGGGGCTTACCGGCTTAAGCCCGGTACAGTCGGCAACTTGCAGTGCGTTGCGTAGCGTCGGTGCCGGGGGGCGGGGCTTACCGCGATGGGGCGGGGCTTACCGGCTTGGGGCGGGCTTACCGGCTTAAGCCCTGTTACAGTCGGCAACATACAGGCATTGCGTGGCGTCGGTGCCGGGGGCGGGAGCTTACCGCCATGGGGGCGGGGCTTACCGCGTCATGCAGGTACAGTGTGCAACCTATGGCAACATGCAATGCTTACTGTCACCCTTTTCAGCAGACGCAACCCATCATTTCCTTTGGCGCTGAAGCGGCCTGCTACTTTTCATGACATAGCACCGCCACTTGTTTTTTAAACATGCCCTCATTTAAATTGCTTTGGAGTAGAGGCAGCACGGTGGCTCAGTGGTTAGCACAGTAGCCTTGCAGCGCTGGGGTCCTGGGTTTCAACTCCCACTAAGGGCAAAAAACCAATTGCATTGCAGTGAATTACATAGCATTGGGTCGACGCAGGGGGCGTGGCTCGCCGGCTTAAGCCTGGTATGATTGGCACGGTCCATTGGGTGGGGGCGGGGCCTTACAGGCTTTAGCCTGGTACAGTTGACAACACGCAATGCTTACTGCACCTCTTCAGCAGACGCAACACCTTCGTTACCTTTTGCGCTGGGGCCGCTGTTACTTCTCATGGCATAGCACCGCCATTTGTTTTATTGAACATGCCCGCGCGATGGGGGCGTGGCTTACCGGCTTAAGCCCGGTACAGTCGGCAACTTGCAGTGCATTGCGTAGCGTCGGTGCCGGGGGCGGGGCTTACCGCGATGGGAGCGGGGCTTACCGGCTAAGCCCGGTACAGTCGGCAACTTGCAGTGCGTTGCGTAGCGTCGGTGCCGGGGGCGGGGCTTACCGCGATGGGGGCGGGGCTTACCGGCTTAAGCCCGGTACAGTCGGGCAACTTGCAGTGCATTGCATAGCGTCGGGGCCGGGGGCGGGGCTTACCGCGATGGGGGCGGGCTTACCGGCTTAAGCCCGGTACCGTCGGCAACTTGCAGTGCGTTGCGTAGCGTCGGTGCCGGGGGCGGGCCTTACCGCGATGGGGCGGGGCTTACCGGCTTAAGCCCGGTACAGTCGGCAACTTGCAGTGCATTGCATAGCGTCGGCGCCGGGGGGCGGGGCTTACCGGGAAGGGGGCGGGGCTTA
Organism: Dendropsophus ebraccatus; assembly: GCF_027789765.1. Classification (NCBI taxonomy): domain Eukaryota; kingdom Metazoa; phylum Chordata; class Amphibia; order Anura; family Hylidae; genus Dendropsophus; species Dendropsophus ebraccatus. Next base: position 130,791 of record NW_027209831.1, on the reverse strand, counting down.
CCGGCTTAAGCCCGGTACAGTCGGCAACTTGCAGTGCATTGCGTAGCGTCGGTGCCGGGGGGCGGGGCTTACCGCGATGGGGCGGGCTTACCGGCTTAAGCCCGGTACAGATGGAAACATGCAGTGCATTGCATAGCGTCGGCGCCGGGGTCGGGGCTTACCGCGATGGGGCGGGGCTTACCGGCTTAAGCCCTGTACAGTCGGCAACATACAGTGCATTGCGTAGCGTCGGTGCCGGGGGCGGGGCTTACCGCCATGGGGGCGGGGCTTACCGCGTCATGCCAGGTACAGTGTGCAACTATGGCAACATGCAATGCTTACTGTCACCTTTCAGCAGACGCAACCCATCATTCCTTTGGCGCTGAAGCGGCTGCTACTTTTCATGACATAGCACCGCCACTTGTTTTTTAAACATGCCCTCATTTAAATTGCTTTGGAGTAGAGGCAGCACGGTGGCTCAGTGGTTAGCACAGTAGCCTTGCAGCGCTGGGGTCCTGGGTTCAACTCCCACTAAGGGCAAAAAACCAATTGCATTGCAGTGAATTACATAGCATTGGGTCGACGCAGGGGGCGTGGCTCGCCGGCTTAAGCCTGGTATGATTGGCCACGTCCATTGGGTGGGGGCGGGGCTTACAGGCTTTAGCCTGGTACAGTTGACAACACGCAATGCTTACTGCCACCTCTTCAGCAGACGCAACACTTCGTTACCTTTTGCGCTGGGGCCGCTGTTACTTCTCATGGCATAGCACCGCCATTTGTTTTATTGAACATGCCCCGCGCGATGGGGGCGTGGCTTACCGGCTTAAGCCCGGTACAGTCGGCAACTTGCAGTGCATTGCGTAGCGTCGGTGCCGGGGGCGGGGCTTACCGGCGATGGGGGGCGGGGCTTACCGGCTTAAGCCCGGTACAGTCGGCAACTTGCAGTGCGTTGCGTAGCGTCGGTGCCGGGGGCGGGGCTTACGCCATGGGGGCGGGGCTTACCGGCTTAAGCCCGGTACAGTCGGCAAACTTTGCAGTGCATGCATAGCGTCGGCGCCGGGGGCGGGGCTTACCGCGATGGGGCGGGCTTACCGGCTTAAGCCCGGTACAGTCGGCAACTTGCAGTGCGTTGCGTAGCCGGTCGGTGACGGGGGGCGGGGGCTTACCGCGATGGGGCGGGGCTTACCGGCTTAAGCCCTGTACAGTCGGCAACATTACAGTGCAATTGCGTGGCGTCGGTGCCGGGGGCGGGGCTTACCGCCATGGGGGCGGGCTTACCGCGTCATGCCAGGTACAGTGTGCAACTATGGCAACATGCAATGCTTACTGTCACTTTTCAGCAGACGCAACCCATCATTTCCTTGGCGCTGAAGCGGCTGCTACTTTTCATGACATAGCACCGCCACTTGTTTTTTAAACATGCCCTCATTTAAATTGCTTTGGAGTAGAGGCAGCACGGTGGCTCAGTGGTTAGCACAGTAGCCTTGCAGCGCTGGGTCCCTGGGTTCAACTCCCACTAAGGGCAAAAAACCAATTGCTTGCAGTGAATTACAATAGCATTGGGTCGACGCAGGGGGCGTGGCTCGCCGGCTTAAGCCTGGTATGATTGGCCACGTCCATTGGGTGGGGGCGGGGTTACAGGCTTTAGCTGGTACAGTTGACAACACGCAATGCTTACTGCCACCTCTTCAGCAGACGCAACACTTCGTTACCCTTTGCGCTGGGGCCGCTGTTTCTTCTCATGGCATAGCACCGCCATTTGTTTTATTGAACATGCCGCGCGATGGGGGCGTGGCTTACCGGCTTAAGCCCGGTACAGTCGGCAACTTGCAGTGCATTGCGTAGCGTCGGTGCCGGGGGCGGGGCTTACCGCGATGGGGGCGGGGCCTTACCGGCTTAAGCCCGGTACAGTCGGCAACTTGCAGTGCGTTGCGTAGCGTCGGTGCCGGGGGCGGGGCTTACCGCGATGGGGGCGGGGCTTACCGGCTTAAGCCCGGTACAGTCGGCAACTTGCAGTGCATTGCATAGCGTCGGCGCCGGGGCGGGGCTTACCGCGATGGGGGCGGGGCTTACCGGCTTAAGCCCGGTACAGTCGGCAACTTGCAGTGCGTTGCGTAGCGTCCGGTGCCGGGGGGCGGGGCTTACCGCGATGGGGCGGGGCTTACCGGCTTAAGCCCGGTACAGTCGGCAACTTGCAGTGCATTGCATAGCGTCGGCGCCGGGGGCGGGGCTACCGGGATGGGGGCGGGGCTTACCGGCTTAAGCCGGTACAGTCGGCAACTTGCAGTGCATTGCGTAGCGTCGGTGCCGGGGGGCGGGGCGTACCGCGAGGGGGCGGGGCTTACCGGCCTTAAGCCCGGTACAGATGGAAACATTGCAGTGCATTGCATAGCGTCGGCGCCGGGGTCGGGGCTTACCGCGATGGGGCGGGCTTACCGGCTTAAGCCCTGTACAGTCGGCAACCATACAGTGCATTGCGTAGCGTCGGTGCCGGGGGCGGGGCTTACCGCCATGGGGTCGGGGCTTACGCGTCATGCCAGGTACAGTGTGCAACTATGGCAACATGCAATGCTTACGTCACCTTTTCAGCAGACGCAACCCATCATTTCCTTGGCGCTGAAGCGGCTGCTACTTTCATGACATAGCACCGCCACTTGTTTTTTAAACATGCCCTCATTTAAATTGCTTTGGAGTAGAGGCAGCACGGTGGCTCAGTGGTTAGCACAGTAGCCTTGCAGCGCTGGGGTCCTGGGTTCAACTCCCACTAAGGGCAAAAAACCAATTGCATGCAGTGAATTACATAGCATTGGGTCGACGCAGGGGGCGTGGCTCGCCGGCTTAAGCCTGGTATGATTGGCCACGTCCATTGGGTGGGGGCGGGGCTTACAGGCTTTAGCCTGGTACAGTTGACAACACGCAATGCTTACTGCCACCTCTATCAGCAGACGCAAACCTTCGTTACCTTTTGCGCTGGGGCCGCTGTTACTTCTCATGGCATAGCACAGCCATTTGTTTTATTGAACATGCCCGCGCGATGGGGGCGTGGCTTACCGGCTTAAGCCCGGTACATTCGGCAACTTGCAGTGCATTGCGTAGCGTCGGTGCCGGGGGCGGGGCTTACCGCGATGGGGGCGGGGGGCTTACCGGCTTAAGCCCGGTACAGTCGGCAACTTGCAGTGCGTTGCGTAGCGTCGGTGCCGGGGGCGGGGCTTACCGCGATGGGGCGGGGCTTACCGGCTTAAGCCCGGTACAGTCGGCAACTTGCAGTGCATTGCATAGCGTCGGCGCCGGGGGCGGGGCTTACCGCGATGGGGGCGGGGCTTACCGGCTTAAGCCCGGTACAGTCGGCAACTTGCAGTGCGTTGCGTAGCGTCGGTGGCGGGGGGCGGGGCTTACCGCGATGGGGCGGGGCTTACCGGCTTAAGCCCGGTACAGTCGGCAACTTGCAGTGCCTTGCATAGCGTCGGCGCCGGGGGCGGGGGTTACCGGGATGGGGGCGGGGCTTACCGGCTTAAGCCCGGTACAGTCGGCAACTTGCAGTGCATTGCGTAGCGTCGGTGCCGGGGGGCGGGGCTTACCGCGATGGGGCGGGGCTTACCGGCTTAAGCCGGTACAGATGGAAACATGCAGTGCATTGCATAGCGTCGGCGCCGGGGTCGGGGCTTACCGCGATGGGGCGGGGCTTACCGGCTTAAGCCCTGTACAGTCGGCAACATACAGTGCATTGCGTGGCGTCGGTGCCGGGGGCGGGGCTTACCGCCATGGGGGCGGGGCTTACCGCGTCATGCAGGTACAGTGTGCAACTATGGCAACATGCAATGCTTACTGTCACCTTTTCAGCAGACGCAACCCATCATTTCCTTTGGCGCTGAAGCGGCTGCTACTTTTCATGACATAGCACCGCCACTTGTTTTTTAAACATGCCCTCATTAAATTGCTTTGGAGTAGAGGCAGCACGGTGGCTCAGTGGTTAGCACAGTAGCCTTGCAGCGCTGGGGTCCTGGGTTCAACTCCCACTAAGGGCAAAAAACCAATTGCATTGCAGTGAATTACATAGCATTGGGTCGACGCAGGGGGCGTGGCTCGCCGGCTTAAGCCTGGTATGATTGGCCACGTCCATTGGGTGGGGGCGGGGCTTACAGGCTTTAGCCAGGTACAGTTGACAACACGCAATGCTTACTGCCACCTCTTCAGCAGACGCAACACTTCGTTACCATTTTGCGCTGGGGCCGCTGTTACTTCTCATGGCATAGCACCGCCATTTGTTTTATTGAACATGCCCGCGCGATGGGGGCGTGGCTTACCGGCTTAAGCCCGGTACAGTCGGCAACTTGCAGTGCATTGCGTAGCGTCGGTGCCGGGGGCGGGGCTTACCGCGATGGGGGCGGGGCTTACCGGCTTAAGCCCGGTACAGTCGGCAACTTGCAGTGCGTTGCGTAGCGTCGGTGCCGGGGGCGGGGCTTACCGCGATGGGGGCGGGGCTTACCGGCTTAAGCCCGGTACAGTCGGCAACTTGCAGTGCATTGCGTAGCGTCGGTGCCGGGGGCGGGGCTTACCGCGATGGGGGCGGGGCTTACCGGCTTAAGCCCGGTACAGTCGGCAACTTGCAGTGCGTTGCGTAGCGTCGGTGCCGGGGGCGGGGCTTACCGCGATGGGGCGGGGCTTACCGGCTTAAGCCCTGTACAGTCGGCAACATACAGTGCATTGCGTAGCGTCGGTGCCGGGGGCGGGGCTTACCGCCATGGGGGCGGGGCTTACCGCGTCATGCCAGGTACAGTGTGCAACTATGGCAACATGCAATGCTTACTGTCACCTTTTCAGCAGACGCAACCCATCATTTCCTTTGGCGCTGAAGCGGCTGCTACTTTTCATGACATAGCACCGCCACTTGTTTTTTAAACATGCCCTCATTTAAATTGCTTTGGAGTAGAGGCAGCACGGTGGCTCAGTGGTTAGCACAGTAGCCTTGCAGCGCTGGGGTCCTGGGTTCAACTCCCACTAAGGGCAAAAAACCAATTGCATTGCAGTGAATTACATAGCATTGGGTCGACGCAGGGGGCGTGGCTCGCCGGCTTAAGCCTGGTATGATTGGCCACGTCCATTGGGTGGGGGCGGGGCTTACAGGCTTTAGCCTGGTACAGTTGACAACACGCAATGCTTACTGCCACCTCTTCAGCAGACGCAACACTTCGTTACCTTTTGCGCTGGGGCCGCTGTTACTTCTCATGGCATAGCACCGCCATTTGTTTTATTGAACATGCCCGCGCGATGGGGGCGTGGCTTACCGGCTTAAGCCCGGTACAGTCGGCAACTTGCAGTGCATTGCGTAGCGTCGGTGCCGGGGGCGGGGCTTACCGCGATGGGGGCGGGGCTTACCGGCTTAAGCCCGGTACAGTCGGCAACTTGCAGTGCGTTGCGTAGCGTCGGTGCCGGGGGCGGGGCTTACCGCGATGGGGGCGGGGCTTACCGGCTTAAGCCCGGTACAGTCGGCAACTTGCAGTGCATTGCATAGCGTCGGCGCCGGGGGCGGGGCTTACCGCGATGGGGGCGGGGCTTACCGGCTTAAGCCCGGTACAGTCGGCAACTTGCAGTGCGTTGCGTAGCGTCGGTGCCGGGGGGCGGGGCTTACCGCGATGGGGCGGGGCTTACCGGCTTAAGCCCGGTACAGTCGGCAACTTGCAGTGCATTGCATAGCGTCGGCGCCGGGGGCGGGGCTTACCGGGATGGGGGCGGGGCTTACCGGCTTAAGCCCGGTACAGTCGGCAACTTGCAGTGCATTGCGTAGCGTCGGTGCCGGGGGGCGGGGCTTACCGCGATGGGGCGGGGCTTACCGGCTTAAGCCCGGTACAGATGGAAACATGCAGTGCATTGCATAGCGTCGGCGCCGGGGTCGGGGCTTACCGCGATGGGGCGGGGCTTACCGGCTTAAGCCCTGTACAGTCGGCAACATACAGTGCATTGCGTAGCGTCGGTGCCGGGGGCGGGGCTTACCGCCATGGGGGCGGGGCTTACCGCGTCATGCCAGGTACAGTGTGCAACTATGGCAACATGCAATGCTTACTGTCACCTTTTCAGCAGACGCAACCCATCATTTCCTTTGGCGCTGAAGCGGCTGCTACTTTTCATGACATAGCACCGCCACTTGTTTTTTAAACATGCCCTCATTTAAATTGCTTTGGAGTAGAGGCAGCACGGTGGCTCAGTGGTTAGCACAGTAGCCTTGCAGCGCTGGGGTCCTGGGTTCAACTCCCACTAAGGGCAAAAAACCAATTGCATTGCAGTGAATTACATAGCATTGGGTCGACGCAGGGGGCGTGGCTCGCCGGCTTAAGCCTGGTATGATTGGCCACGTCCATTGGGTGGGGGCGGGGCTTACAGGCTTTAGCCTGGTACAGTTGACAACACGCAATGCTTACTGCCACCTCTTCAGCAGACGCAACACTTCGTTACCTTTTGCGCTGGGGCCGCTGTTACTTCTCATGGCATAGCACCGCCATTTGTTTTATTGAACATGCCCGCGCGATGGGGGCGTGGCTTACCGGCTTAAGCCCGGTACAGTCGGCAACTTGCAGTGCATTGCGTAGCGTCGGTGCCGGGGGCGGGGCTTACCGCGATGGGGGCGGGGCTTACCGGCTTAAGCCCGGTACAGTCGGCAACTTGCAGTGCGTTGCGTAGCGTCGGTGCCGGGGGCGGGGCTTACCGCGATGGGGGCGGGGCTTACCGGCTTAAGCCCGGTACAGTCGGCAACTTGCAGTGCATTGCATAGCGTCGGCGCCGGGGGCGGGGCTTACCGCGATGGGGGCGGGGCTTACCGGCTTAAGCCCGGTACAGTCGGCAACTTGCAGTGCGTTGCGTAGCGTCGGTGCCGGGGGGCGGGGCTTACCGCGATGGGGCGGGGCTTACCGGCTTAAGCCCGGTACAGTCGGCAACTTGCAGTGCATTGCATAGCGTCGGGGCCGGGGGCGGGGCTTACCGGGATGGGGGCGGGGCTTACCGGCTTAAGCCCGGTACAGTCGGCAACTTGCAGTGCATTGCGTAGCGTCGGTGCCGGGGGGCGGGGCTTACCGCGATGGGGCGGGGCTTACCGGCTTAAGCCCGGTACAGATGGAAACATGCAGTGCATTGCATAGCGTCGGCGCCGGGGTCGGGGCTTACCGCGATGGGGCGGGGCTTACCGGCTTAAGCCCTGTACAGTCGGCAACATACAGTGCATTGCGTAGCGTCGGTGCCGGGGGCGGGGCTTACCGCCATGGGGGCGGGGCTTACCGCGTCATGCCAGGTACAGTGTGCAACTATGGCAACATGCAATGCTTACTGTCACCTTTTCAGCAGACGCAACCCATCATTTCCTTTGGCGCTGAAGCGGCTGCTACTTTTCATGACATAGCACCGCCACTTGTTTTTTAAACATGCCCTCATTTAAATTGCTTTGGAGTAGAGGCAGCACGGTGGCTCAGTGGTTAGCACAGTAGCCTTGCAGCGCTGGGGTCCTGGGTTCAACTCCCACTAAGGGCAAAAAACCAATTGCATTGCAGTGAATTACATAGCATTGGGTCGACGCAGGGGGCGTGGCTCGCCGGCTTAAGCCTGGTATGATTGGCCACGTCCATTGGGTGGGGGCGGGGCTTACAGGCTTTAGCCTGGTACAGTTGACAACACGCAATGCTTACTGCCACCTCTTCAGCAGACGCAACACTTCGTTACCTTTTGCGCTGGGGCCGCTGTTACTTCTCATGGCATAGCACCGCCATTTGTTTTATTGAACATGCCCGCGCGATGGGGGCGTGGCTTACCGGCTTAAGCCCGGTACAGTCGGCAACTTGCAGTGCATTGCGTAGCGTCGGTGCCGGGGGCGGGGCTTACCGCGATGGGGGCGGGGCTTACCGGCTTAAGCCCGGTACAGTCGGCAACTTGCAGTGCGTTGCGTAGCGTCGGTGCCGGGGGCGGGGCTTACCGCGATGGGGCGGGGCTTACCGGCTTAAGCCCGGTACAGTCGGCAACTTGCAGTGCATTGCATAGCGTCGGCGCCGGGGGCGGGGCTTACCGCGATGGGGGCGGGGCTTACCGGCTTAAGCCCGGTACAGTCGGCAACTTGCAGTGCGTTGCGTAGCGTCGGTGCCGGGGGGCGGGGCTTACCGCGATGGGGCGGGGCTTACCGGCTTAAGCCCGGTACAGTCGGCAACTTGCAGTGCATTGCATAGCGTCGGCGCCGGGGGCGGGGCTTACCGGGTGGGGGCGGGGCTTACCGGCTTAAGCCCGGTACAGTCGGCAACTTGCAGTGCATTGCGTAGCGTCGGTGCCGGGGGCGGGGCTTACCGCGATGGGGCGGGGCTTACCGGCTTAAGCCCGGTACAGATGGAAACATGCAGTGCATTGCATAGCGTCGGCGCCGGGGTCGGGGCTTACCGCGATGGGGCGGGGCTTACCGGCTTAAGCCCTGTACAGTCGGCAACATACAGTGCATTGCGTGGCGTCGGTGCCGGGGGCGGGGCTTACCGCCATGGGGGCGGGGCTTACCGCGTCATGCCAGGTACAGTGTGCAACTATGGCAACATGCAATGCTTACTGTCACCTTTTCAGCAGACGCAACCCATCATTTCCTTTGGCGCTGAAGCGGCTGCTACTTTTCATGACATAGCACCGCCACTTGTTTTTTAAACATGCCCTCATTTAAATTGCTTTGGAGTAGAGGCAGCACGGTGGCTCAGTGGTTAGCACAGTAGCCTTGCAGCGCTGGGGTCCTGGGTTCAACTCCCACTAAGGGCAAAAAACCAATTGCATTGCAGTGAATTACATAGCATTGGGTCGGCGCAGGGGGCGTGGCTCGCCGGCTTAAGCCTGGTATGATTGGCCACGTCCATTGGGTGGGGGCGGGGCTTACAGGCTTTAGCCTGGTACAGTTGACAACACGCAATGCTTACTGCCACCTCTTCAGCAGACGCAACACTTCGTTACCTTTTGCGCTGGGGCCGCTGTTACTTCTCATGGCATAGCACCGCCATTTGTTTTATTGAACATGCCCGCGCGATGGGGGCGTGGCTTACCGGCTTAAGCCCGGTACAGTCGGCAACTTGCAGTGCATTGCGTAGCGTCGGTGCCGGGGGCGGGGCTTACCGCGATGGGGGCGGGGCTTACCGGCTTAAGCCCGGTACAGTCGGCAACTTGCAGTGCGTTGCGTAGCGTCGGTGCCGGGGGCGGGGCTTACCGCGATGGGGGCGGGGCTTACCGGCTTAAGCCCGGTACAGTCGGCAACTTGCAGTGCATTGCGTAGCGTCGGCGCCGGGGGCGGGGCTTACCGCGATGGGGGCGGGGCTTACCGGCTTAAGCCCGGTACAGTCGGCAACTTGCAGTGCGTTGCGTAGCGTCGGTGCCGGGGGGCGGGGCTTACCGCGATGGGGCGGGGCTTACCGGCTTAAGCCCTGTACAGTCGGCAACATACAGTGCATTGCGTAGCGTCGGTGCCGGGGGCGGGGCTTACCGCCATGGGGGCGGGGCTTACCGCGTCATGCCAGGTACAGTGTGCAACTATGGCAACATGCAATGCTTACTGTCACCTTTTCAGCAGACGCAACCCATCATTTCCTTTGGCGCTGAAGCGGCTGCTACTTTTCATGACATAGCACCGCCACTTGTTTTTTAAACATGCCCTCATTTAAATTGCTTTGGAGTAGAGGCAGCACGGTGGCTCAGTGGTTAGCACAGTAGCCTTGCAGCGCTGGGGTCCTGGGTTCAACTCCCACTAAGGGCAAAAAACCAATTGCATTGCAGTGAATTACATAGCATTGGGTCGACGCAGGGGGCGTGGCTCGCCGGCTTAAGCCTGGTATGATTGGCCACGTCCATTGGGTGGGGGCGGGGCTTACAGGCTTTAGCCTGGTACAGTTGACAACACGCAATGCTTACTGCCACCTCTTCAGCAGACGCAACACTTCGTTACCTTTTGCGCTGGGGCCGCTGTTACTTCTCATGGCATAGCACCGCCATTTGTTTTATTGAACATGCCCGCGCGATGGGGGCGTGGCTTACCGGCTTAAGCCCGGTACAGTCGGCAACTTGCAGTGCATTGCGTAGCGTCGGTGCCGGGGGCCGGGCTTAACGCCATGGGGGCGGGGCTTACCGGCTTAAGCCCGGTACAGTCGGCAACTTGCAGTGCGTTGCGTAGCGTCGGTGCCGGGGGCGGGGCTTACCGCGATGGGGGCGGGGCTTACCGGCTTAAGCCCGGTACAGTCGGCAACTTGCAGTGCATTGCATAGCGTCGGCGCCGGGGGCGGGGCTTACCGCGATGGGGGCGGGGCTTACCGGCTTAAGCCCGGTACAGTCGGCAACTTGCAGTGCGTTGCGTAGCGTCGGTGCCGGGGGGCGGGGCTTACCGCGATGGGGCGGGGCTTACCGGCTTAAGCCCGGTACAGTCGGCAACTTGCAGTGCATTGCATAGCGTCGGCGCCGGGGGCGGGGCTTACCGGGATGGGGGCGGGGCTTACCGGCTTAAGCCCGGTACAGTCGGCAACTTGCAGTGCATTGCGTAGCGTCGGTGCCGGGGGGCGGGGCTTACCGCGATGGGGCGGGGCTTACCGGCTTAAGCCCGGTACAGATGGAAACATGCAGTGCATTGCATAGCGTCGGCGCCGGGGTCGGGGCTTACCGCGAGGGGGCGGGGCTTACCGGCTTAAGCCCTGTACAGTCGGCAACATACAGTGCATTGCGTAGCGTCGGTGCCGGGGGCGGGGCTTACCGCCATGGGGGCGGGGCTTACCGCGTCATGCCAGGTACAGTGTGCAACTATGGCAACATGCAATGCTTACTGTCACCTTTTCAGCAGACGCAACCCATCATTTCCTTTGGCGCTGAAGCGGCTGCTACTTTTCATGACATAGCACCGCCACTTGTTTTTTAAACATGCCCTCATTTAAATTGCTTTGGAGTAGAGGCAGCACGGTGGCTCAGTGGTTAGCACAGTAGCCTTGCAGCGCTGGGGTCCTGGGTTCAACTCCCACTAAGGGCAAAAAACCAATTGCATTGCAGTGAATTACATAGCATTGGGTCGACGCAGGGGGCGTGGCTCGCCGGCTTAAGCCTGGTATGATTGGCCACGTCCATTGGGTGGGGGCGGGGCTTACAGGCTTTAGCCTGGTACAGTTGACAACACGCAATGCTTACTGCCACCTCTTCAGCAGACGCAACACTTCGTTACCTTTTGCGCTGGGGCCGCTGTTACTTCTCATGGCATAGCACCGCCATTTGTTTTATTGAACATGCCCGCGCGATGGGGGCGTGGCTTACCGGCTTAAGCCCGGTACAGTCGGCAACTTGCAGTGCATTGCGTAGCGTCGGTGCCGGGGGCGGGGCTTACCGCGATGGGGGCGGGGCTTACCGGCTTAAGCCCGGTACAGTCGGCAACTTGCAGTGCGTTGCGTAGCGTCGGTGCCGGGGGCGGGGCTTACCGCGATGGGGGCGGGGCTTACCGGCTTAAGCCCGGTACAGTCGGCAACTTGCAGTGCATTGCATAGCGTCGGCGCCGGGGGGGGGCTTACCGCGATGGGGGCGGGGCTTACCGGCTTAAGCCCGGTACAGTCGGCAACTTGCAGTGCGTTGCGTAGCGTCGGTGCCGGGGGGCGGGGCTTACCGCGATGGGGCGGGGCTTACCGGCTTAAGCCCGGTACAGTCGGCAACTTGCAGTGCATTGCATAGCGTCGGCGCCGGGGGCGGGGCTTACCGGGATGGGGGCGGGGCTTACCGGCTTAAGCCCGGTACAGTCGGCAACTTGCAGTGCATTGCGTAGCGTCGGTGCCGGGGGGCGGGGCTTACCGCGATGGGGCGGGGCTTACCGGCTTAAGCCCGGTACAGATGGAAACATGCAGTGCATTGCATAGCGTCGGCGCCGGGGTCGGGGCTTACCGCGATGGGGCGGGGCTTACCGGCTTAAGCCCTGTACAGTCGGCAACATACAGTGCATTGCGTAGCGTCGGTGCCGGGGGCGGGGCTTACCGCCATGGGGGCGGGGCTTACCGCGTCATGCCAGGTACAGTGTGCAACTATGGCAACATGCAATGCTTACTGTCACCTTTTCAGCAGACGCAACCCATCATTTCCTTTGGCGCTGAAGCGGCTGCTACTTTTCATGACATAGCACCGCCACTTGTTTTTTAAACATGCCCTCATTTAAATTGCTTTGGAGTAGAGGCAGCACGGTGGCTCAGTGGTTAGCACAGTAGCCTTGCAGCGCTGGGGTCCTGGGTTCAACTCCCACTAAGGGCAAAAAACCAATTGCATTGCAGTGAATTACATAGCATTGGGTCGGCGCAGGGGGCGTGGCTCGCCGGCTTAAGCCTGGTATGATTGGCCACGTCCATTGGGTGGGGGCGGGGCTTACAGGCTTTAGCCGGGTACAGTTGACAACACGCAATGCTTACTGCCACCTCTTCAGCAGACGCAACACTTCGTTACCTTTTGCGCTGGGGCCGCTGTTACTTCTCATGGCATAGCACCGCCATTTGTTTTATTGAACATGCCCGCGCGATGGGGGCGTGGCTTACCGGCTTAAGCCCGGTACAGTCGGCAACTTGCAGTGCATTGCGTAGCGTCGGTGCCGGGGGCGGGGCTTACCGCGATGGGGGCGGGGCTTACCGGCTTAAGCCCGGTACAGTCGGCAACTTGCAGTGCGTTGCGTAGCGTCGGTGCCGGGGGGGGGGGCTTACCGCGATGGGGCGGGGCTTACCGGCTTAAGCCCGGTACAGTCGGCAACTTGCAGTGCATTGCGTAGCGTCGGTGCCGGGGGGCGGGGCTTACCGCGATGGGGCGGGGCTTACCGGCTTAAGCCCGGTACAGTCGGCAACTTGCAGTGCGTTGCGTAGCGTCGGTGCCGGGGGGCGGGGCTTACCGCGATGGGGCGGGGCTTACCGGCTTAAGCCCTGTACAGTCGGCAACATACAGTGCATTGCGTAGCGTCGGTGCCGGGGGCGGGGCTTACCGCCATGGGGGCGGGGCTTACCGCGTCATGCCAGGTACAGTGTGCAACTATGGCAACATGCAATGCTTACTGTCACCTTTTCAGCAGACGCAACCCATCATTTCCTTTGGCGCTGAAGCGGCTGCTACTTTTCATGACATAGCACCGCCACTTGTTTTTTAAACATGCCCTCATTTAAATTGCTTTGGAGTAGAGGCAGCACGGTGGCTCAGTGGTTAGCACAGTAGCCTTGCAGCGCTGGGGTCCTGGGTTCAACTCCCACTAAGGGCAAAAAACCAATTGCATTGCAGTGAATTACATAGCATTGGGTCGACGCAGGGGGCGTGGCTCGCCGGCTTAAGCCTGGTATGATTGGCCACGTCCATTGGGTGGGGGCGGGGCTTACAGGCTTTAGCCTGGTACAGTTGACAACACGCAATGCTTACTGCCACCTCTTCAGCAGACGCAACACTTCGTTACCTTTTGCGCTGGGGCCGCTGTTACTTCTCATGGCATAGCACCGCCATTTGTTTTATTGAACATGCCCGCGCGATGGGGGCGTGGCTTACCGGCTTAAGCCCGGTACAGTCGGCAACTTGCAGTGCATTGCGTAGCGTCGGTGCCGGGGGCGGGGCTTACCGCGATGGGGGCGGGGCTTACCGGCTTAAGCCCGGTACAGTCGGCAACTTGCAGTGCGTTGCGTAGCGTCGGTGCCGGGGGCGGGGCTTACCGCGATGGGGGCGGGGCTTACCGGCTTAAGCCCGGTACAGTCGGCAACTTGCAGTGCATTGCATAGCGTCGGCGCCGGGGGCGGGGCTTACCGCGATGGGGGCGGGGCTTACCGGCTTAAGCCCGGTACAGTCGGCAACTTGCAGTGCGTTGCGTAGCGTCGGTGCCGGGGGGCGGGGCTTACCGCGATGGGGCGGGGCTTACCGGCTTAAGCCCGGTACAGTCGGCAACTTGCAGTGCATTGCATAGCGTCGGCGCCGGGGGCGGGGCTTACCGGGATGGGGGCGGGGCTTACCGGCTTAAGCCCGGTACAGTCGGCAACTTGCAGTGCATTGCGTAGCGTCGGTGCCGGGGGGCGGGGCTTACCGCGATGGGGCGGGGCTTACCGGCTTAAGCCCGGTACAGATGGAAACATGCAGTGCATTGCATAGCGTCGGCGCCGGGGTCGGGGCTTACCGCGATGGGGCGGGGCTTACCGGCTTAAGCCCTGTACAGTCGGCAACATACAGTGCATTGCGTAGCGTCGGTGCCGGGGGCGGGGCTTACCGCCATGGGGGCGGGGCTTACCGCGTCATGCCAGGTACAGTGTGCAACTATGGCAACATGCAATGCTTACTGTCACCTTTTCAGCAGACGCAACCCATCATTTCCTTTGGCGCTGAAGCGGCTGCTACTTTTCATGACATAGCACCGCCACTTGTTTTTTAAACATGCCCTCATTTAAATTGCTTTGGAGTAGAGGCAGCACGGTGGCTCAGTGGTTAGCACAGTAGCCTTGCAGCGCTGGGGTCCTGGGTTCAACTCCCACTAAGGGCAAAAAACCAATTGCATTGCAGTGAATTACATAGCATTGGGTCGACGCAGGGGGCGTGGCTCGCCGGCTTAAGCCTGGTATGATTGGCCACGTCCATTGGGTGGGGGCGGGGCTTACAGGCTTTAGCCTGGTACAGTTGACAACACGCAATGCTTACTGCCACCTCTTCAGCAGACGCAACACTTCGTTACCTTTTGCGCTGGGGCCGCTGTTACTTCTCATGGCATAGCACCGCCATTTGTTTTATTGAACATGCCCGCGCGATGGGGGCGTGGCTTACCGGCTTAAGCCCGGTACAGTCGGCAACTTGCAGTGCATTGCGTAGCGTCGGTGCCGGGGGCGGGGCTTACCGCGATGGGGGCGGGGCTTACCGGCTTAAGCCCGGTACAGTCGGCAACTTGCAGTGCGTTGCGTAGCGTCGGTGCCGGGGGCGGGGCTTACCGCGATGGGGGCGGGGCTTACCGGCTTAAGCCCGGTACAGTCGGCAACTTGCAGTGCATTGCATAGCGTCGGCGCCGGGGGCGGGGCTTACCGCGATGGGGGCGGGGCTTACCGGCTTAAGCCCGGTACAGTCGGCAACTTGCAGTGCGTTGCGTAGCGTCGGTGCCGGGGGGCGGGGCTTACCGCGATGGGGCGGGGCTTACCGGCTTAAGCCCGGTACAGTCGGCAACTTGCAGTGCATTGCATAGCGTCGGCGCCGGGGCGGGGCTTACCGGGATGGGGGCGGGGCTTACCGGCTTAAGCCCGGTACAGTCGGCAACTTGCAGTGCATTGCGTAGCGTCGGTGCCGGGGGGCGGGGCTTACCGCGATGGGGCGGGGCTTACCGGCTTAAGCCCGGTACAGATGGAAACATGCAGTGCATTGCATAGCGTCGGCGCCGGGGTCGGGGCTTACCGCGATGGGGCGGGGCTTACCGGCTTAAGCCCTGTACAGTCGGCAACATACAGTGCATTGCGTAGCGTCGGTGCCGGGGGCGGGGCTTACCGCCATGGGGGCGGGGCTTACCGCGTCATGCCAGGTACAGTGTGCAACTATGGCAACATGCAATGCTTACTGTCACCTTTTCAGCAGACGCAACCCATCATTTCCTTTGGCGCTGAAGCGGCTGCTACTTTTCATGACATAGCACCGCCACTTGTTTTTTAAACATGCCCTCATTTAAATTGCTTTGGAGTAGAGGCAGCACGGTGGCTCAGTGGTTAGCACAGTAGCCTTGCAGCGCTGGGGTCCTGGGTTCAACTCCCACTAAGGGCAAAAAACCAATTGCATTGCAGTGAATTACATAGCATTGGGTCGACGCAGGGGGCGTGGCTCGCCGGCTTAAGCCTGGTATGATTGGCCACGTCCATTGGGTGGGGGCGGGGCTTACAGGCTTTAGCCTGGTACAGTTGACAACACGCAATGCTTACTGCCACCTCTTCAGCAGACGCAACACTTCGTTACCTTTTGCGCTGGGGCCGCTGTTACTTCTCATGGCATAGCACCGCCATTTGTTTTATTGAACATGCCCGCGCGATGGGGGCGTGGCTTACCGGCTTAAGCCCGGTACAGTCGGCAACTTGCAGTGCATTGCGTAGCGTCGGTGCCGGGGGCGGGGCTTACCGCGATGGGGGCGGGGCTTACCGGCTTAAGCCCGGTACAGTCGGCAACTTGCAGTGCGTTGCGTAGCGTCGGTGCCGGGGGCGGGGCTTACCGCGATGGGGGCGGGGCTTACCGGCTTAAGCCCGGTACAGTCGGCAACTTGCAGTGCATTGCATAGCGTCGGCGCCGGGGGCGGGGCTTACCGCGATGGGGGCGGGGCTTACCGGCTTAAGCCCGGTACAGTCGGCAACTTGCAGTGCGTTGCGTAGCGTCGGTGCCGGGGGGCGGGGCTTACCGCGATGGGGCGGGGCTTACCGGCTTAAGCCCGGTACAGTCGGCAACTTGCAGTGCATTGCATAGCGTCGGCGCCGGGGGCGGGGCTTACCGGGATGGGGGCGGGGCTTACCGGCTTAAGCCCGGTACAGTCGGCAACTTGCAGTGCATTGCGTAGCGTCGGTGCCGGGGGGCGGGGCTTACCGCGATGGGGCGGGGCTTACCGGCTTAAGCCCGGTACAGATGGAAACATGCAGTGCATTGCATAGCGTCGGCGCCGGGGTCGGGGCTTACCGCGATGGGGCGGGGCTTACCGGCTTAAGCCCTGTACAGTCGGCAACATACAGTGCATTGCGTAGCGTCGGTGCCGGGGGCGGGGCTTACCGCCATGGGGGCGGGGCTTACCGCGTCATGCCAGGTACAGTGTGCAACTATGGCAACATGCAATGCTTACTGTCACCTTTTCAGCAGACGCAACCCATCATTTCCTTTGGCGCTGAAGCGGCTGCTACTTTTCATGACATAGCACCGCCACTTGTTTTTTAAACATGCCCTCATTTAAATTGCTTTGGAGTAGAGGCAGCACGGTGGCTCAGTGGTTAGCACAGTAGCCTTGCAGCGCTGGGGTCCTGGGTTCAACTCCCACTAAGGGCAAAAAACCAATTGCATTGCAGTGAATTACATAGCATTGGGTCGACGCAGGGGGCGTGGCTCGCCGGCTTAAGCCTGGTATGATTGGCCACGTCCATTGGGTGGGGGCGGGGCTTACAGGCTTTAGCCTGGTACAGTTGACAACACGCAATGCTTACTGCCACCTCTTCAGCAGACGCAACACTTCGTTACCTTTTGCGCTGGGGCCGCTGTTACTTCTCATGGCATAGCACCGCCATTTGTTTTATTGAACATGCCCGCGCGATGGGGGCGTGGCTTACCGGCTTAAGCCCGGTACAGTCGGCAACTTGCAGTGCATTGCGTAGCGTCGGTGCCGGGGGCGGGGCTTACCGCGATGGGGGCGGGGCTTACCGGCTTAAGCCCGGTACAGTCGGCAACTTGCAGTGCGTTGCGTAGCGTCGGTGCCGGGGGCGGGGCTTACCGCGATGGGGGCGGGGCTTACCGGCTTAAGCCCGGTACAGTCGGCAACTTGCAGTGCATTGCATAGCGTCGGCGCCGGGGGCGGGGCTTACCGCGATGGGGGCGGGGCTTACCGGCTTAAGCCCGGTACAGTCGGCAACTTGCAGTGCGTTGCGTAGCGTCGGTGCCGGGGGGGGGGCTTACCGCGATGGGGCGGGGCTTACCGGCTTAAGCCCGGTACAGTCGGCAACTTGCAGTGCATTGCATAGCGTCGGCGCGGGGGCGGGGCTTACCGGGATGGGGGCGGGGCTTACCGGCTTAAGCCCGGTACAGTCGGCAACTTGCAGTGCATTGCGTAGCGTCGGTGCCGGGGGGCGGGGCTTACCGCGATGGGGCGGGGCTTACCGGCTTAAGCCCGGTACAGATGGAAACATGCAGTGCATTGCATAGCGTCGGCGCCGGGGTCGGGGCTTACCGCGATGGGGCGGGGCTTACCGGCTTAAGCCCTGTACAGTCGGCAACTTACAGTGCATTGCGTAGCGTCGGTGCCGGGGGCGGGGCTTACCGCCATGGGGGCGGGGCTTACCGCGTCATGCCAGGTACAGTGTGCAACTATGGCAACATGCAATGCTTACTGTCACCTTTTCAGCAGACGCAACCCATCATTTCCTTTGGCGCTGAAGCGGCTGCTACTTTTCATGACATAGCACCGCCACTTGTTTTTTAAACATGCCCTCATTTAAATTGCTTTGGAGTAGAGGCAGCACGGTGGCTCAGTGGTTAGCACAGTAGCCTTGCAGCGCTGGGGTCCTGGGTTCAACTCCCACTAAGGGCAAAAAACCAATTGCATTGCAGTGAATTACATAGCATTGGGTCGACGCAGGGGGCGTGGCTCGCCGGCTTAAGCCTGGTATGATTGGCCACGTCCATTGGGTGGGGGCGGGGCTTACAGGCTTTAGCCTGGTACAGTTGACAACACGCAATGCTTACTGCCACCTCTTCAGCAGACGCAACACTTCGTTACCTTTTGCGCTGGGGCCGCTGTTACTTCTCATGGCATAGCACCGCCATTTGTTTTATTGAACATGCCCGCGCGATGGGGGCGTGGCTTACCGGCTTAAGCCCGGTACAGTCGGCAACTTGCAGTGCATTGCGTAGCGTCGGTGCCGGGGGCGGGGCTTACCGCGATGGGGGCGGGGCTTACCGGCTTAAGCCCGGTACAGTCGGCAACTTGCAGTGCGTTGCGTAGCGTCGGTGCCGGGGGCGGGGCTTACCGCGATGGGGGCGGGGCTTACCGGCTTAAGCCCGGTACAGTCGGCAACTTGCAGTGCATTGCATAGCGTCGGCGCCGGGGGCGGGGCTTACCGCGATGGGGGCGGGGCTTACCGGCTTAAGCCCGGTACAGTCGGCAACTTGCAGTGCGTTGCGTAGCGTCGGTGCCGGGGGGCGGGGCTTACCGCGATGGGGCGGGGCTTACCGGCTTAAGCCCGGTACAGTCGGCAACTTGCAGTGCATTGCATAGCGTCGGCGCCGGGGGCGGGGATTACCGGATGGGGGCGGGGCTTACCGGCTTAAGCCCGGTACAGTCGGCAACTTGCAGTGCATTGCGTAGCGTCGGTGCCGGGGGGCGGGGCTTACCGCGATGGGGCGGGGCTTACCGGCTTAAGCCCGGTACAGATGGAAACATGCAGTGCATTGCATAGCGTCGGCGCCGGGGTCGGGGCTTACCGCGATGGGGCGGGGCTTACCGGCTTAAGCCCTGTACAGTCGGCAACATACAGTGCATTGCGTAGCGTCGGTGCCGGGGGCGGGGCTTACCGCCATGGGGGCGGGGCTTACCGCGTCATGCCAGGTACAGTGTGCAACTATGGCAACATGCAATGCTTACTGTCACCTTTTCAGCAGACGCAACCCATCATTTCCTTTGGCGCTGAAGCGGCTGCTACTTTTCATGACATAGCACCGCCACTTGTTTTTCAAACATGCCCTCATTTAAATTGCTTTGGAGTAGAGGCAGCACGGTGGCTCAGTGGTTAGCACAGTAGCCTTGCAGCGCTGGGGTCCTGGGTTCAACTCCCACTAAGGGCAAAAAACCAATTGCATTGCAGTGAATTACATAGCATTGGGTCGGCGCAGGGGGCGTGGCTCGCCGGCTTAAGCCTGGTATGATTGGCCACGTCCAGTGGGTGGGGGCGGGGCTTACAGGCTTTAGCCTGGTACAGTTGACAACACGCAATGCTTACTGCCACCTCTTCAGCAGACGCAACACTTCGTTACCTTTTGCGCTGGGGCCGCTGTTACTTCTCATGGCATAGCACCGCCATTTGTTTTATTGAACATGCCCGCGCGATGGGGGCGTGGCTTACCGGCTTAAGCCCGGTACAGTCGGCAACTTGCAGTGCATTGCGTAGCGTCGGTGCCGGGGGCGGGGCTTACCGCGATGGGGGCGGGGCTTACCGGCTTAAGCCCGGTACAGTCGGCAACTTGCAGTGCGTTGCGTAGCGTCGGTGCCGGGGGGCGGGGCTTACCGCGATGGGGCGGGGCTTACCGGCTTAAGCCCGGTACAGTCGGCAACTTGCAGTGCATTGCGTAGCGTCGGTGCCGGGGGCGGGGCTTACCGCGATGGGGGCGGGGCTTACCGGCTTAAGCCCGGTACAGTCGGCAACTTGCAGTGCGTTGCGTAGCGTCGGTGCCGGGGGGCGGGGCTTACCGCGATGGGGCGGGGCTTACCGGCTTAAGCCCTGTACAGTCGGCAACATACAGTGCTTTGCGTGGCGTGGGGGCGGGGGCGGGGCTTACCGCCATGGGGGCGGGGCTTACCGCGTCATGCCAGGTACAGTGTGCAACTATGGCAACATGCAATGCTTACTGTCACCTTTTCAGCAGACGCAACCCATCATTTCCTTTGGCGCTGAAGCGGCTGCTACTTTTCATGACATAGCACCGCCACTTGTTTTTTAAACATGCCCTCATTTAAATTGCTTTGGAGTAGAGGCAGCACGGTGGCTCAGTGGTTAGCACAGTAGCCTTGCAGCGCTGGGGTCCTGGGTTCAACTCCCACTAAGGGCAAAAAACCAATTGCATTGCAGTGAATTACATAGCATTGGGTCGACGCAGGGGGCGTGGCTCGCCGGCTTAAGCCTGGTATGATTGGCCACGTCCATTGGGTGGGGGCGGGGCTTACAGGCTTTAGCCTGGTACAGTTGACAACACGCAATGCTTACTGCCACCTCTTCAGCAGACGCAACACTTCGTTACCTTTTGCGCTGGGGCCGCTGTTACTTCTCATGGCATAGCACCGCCATTTGTTTTATTGAACATGCCCGCGCGATGGGGGCGTGGCTTACCGGCTTAAGCCCGGTACAGTCGGCAACTTGCAGTGCATTGCGTAGCGTCGGTGCCGGGGGCGGGGCTTACCGCGATGGGGGCGGGGCTTACCGGCTTAAGCCCGGTACAGTCGGCAACTTGCAGTGCGTTGCGTAGCGTCGGTGCCGGGGGCGGGGCTTACCGCGATGGGGGCGGGGCTTACCGGCTTAAGCCCGGTACAGTCGGCAACTTGCAGTGCATTGCATAGCGTCGGCGCCGGGGGCGGGGCTTACCGCGATGGGGGTGGGCTTACCGGCTTAAGCCCGGTACAGTCGGCAACTTGCAGTGCGTTGCGTAGCGTCGGTGCCGGGGGGCGGGGCTTACCGCGATGGGGCGGGGCTTACCGGCTTAAGCCCGGTACAGTCGGCAACTTGCAGTGCATTGCATAGCGTCGGCGCCGGGGGCGGGGCTTACCGGGATGGGGGCGGGGCTTACCGGCTTAAGCCCGGTACAGTCGGCAACTTGCAGTGCATTGCGTAGCGTCGGTGCCGGGGGGCGGGGCTTACCGCGATGGGGCGGGGCTTACCGGCTTAAGCCCGGTACAGATGGAAACATGCAGTGCATTGCATAGCGTCGGCGCCGGGGTCGGGGCTTACCGCGATGGGGCGGGGCTTACCGGCTTAAGCCCTGTACAGTCGGCAACATACAGTGCATTGCGTAGCGTCGGTGCCGGGGGCGGGGCTTACCGCCATGGGGGCGGGGCTTACCGCGTCATGCCAGGTACAGTGTGCAACTATGGCAACATGCAATGCTTACTGTCACCTTTTCAGCAGACGCAACCCATCATTTCCTTTGGCGCTGAAGCGGCTGCTACTTTTCATGACATAGCACCGCCACTTGTTTTTTAAACATGCCCTCATTTAAATTGCTTTGGAGTAGAGGCAGCACGGTGGCTCAGTGGTTAGCACAGTAGCCTTGCAGCGCTGGGGTCCTGGGTTCAACTCCCACTAAGGGCAAAAAACCAATTGCATTGCAGTGAATTACATAGCATTGGGTCGACGCAGGGGGCGTGGCTCGCCGGCTTAAGCCTGGTATGATTGGCCACGTCCATTGGGTGGGGGCGGGGCTTACAGGCTTTAGCCTGGTACAGTTGACAACACGCAATGCTTACTGCCACCTCTTCAGCAGACGCAACACTTCGTTACCTTTTGCGCTGGGGCCGCTGTTACTTCTCATGGCATAGCACCGCCATTTGTTTTATTGAACATGCCCGCGCGATGGGGGCGTGGCTTACCGGCTTAAGCCCGGTACAGTCGGCAACTTGCAGTGCATTGCGTAGCGTCGGTGCCGGGGGCGGGGCTTACCGCGATGGGGGCGGGGCTTACCGGCTTAAGCCCGGTACAGTCGGCAACTTGCAGTGCGTTGCGTAGCGTCGGTGCCGGGGGCGGGGCTTACCGCGATGGGGGCGGGGCTTACCGGCTTAAGCCCGGTACAGTCGGCAACTTGCAGTGCATTGCATAGCGTCGGCGCCGGGGGCGGGGCTTACCGCGATGGGGGCGGGGCTTACCGGCTTAAGCCCGGTACAGTCGGCAACTTGCAGTGCGTTGCGTAGCGTCGGTGCCGGGGGGCGGGGCTTACCGCGATGGGGCGGGGCTTACCGGCTTAAGCCCGGTACAGTCGGCAACTTGCAGTGCATTGCATAGCGTCGGCGCCGGGGCGGGGCTTACCGGGATGGGGGCGGGGCTTACCGGCTTAAGCCCGGTACAGTCGGCAACTTGCAGTGCATTGCGTAGCGTCGGTGCCGGGGGGCGGGGCTTACCGCGATGGGGCGGGGCTTACCGGCTTAAGCCCGGTACAGATGGAAACATGCAGTGCATTGCATAGCGTCGGCGCCGGGGTCGGGGCTTACCGCGATGGGGCGGGGCTTACCGGCTTAAGCCCTGTACAGTCGGCAACATACAGTGCATTGCGTAGCGTCGGTGCCGGGGGCGGGGCTTACCGCCATGGGGGCGGGGCTTACCGCGTCATGCCAGGTACAGTGTGCAACTATGGCAACATGCAATGCTTACTGTCACCTTTTCAGCAGACGCAACCCATCATTTCCTTTGGCGCTGAAGCGGCTGCTACTTTTCATGACATAGCACCGCCACTTGTTTTTTAAACATGCCCTCATTTAAATTGCTTTGGAGTAGAGGCAGCACGGTGGCTCAGTGGTTAGCACAGTAGCCTTGCAGCGCTGGGGTCCTGGGTTCAACTCCCACTAAGGGCAAAAAACCAATTGCATTGCAGTGAATTACATAGCATTGGGTCGACGCAGGGGGCGTGGCTCGCCGGCTTAAGCCTGGTATGATTGGCCACGTCCATTGGGTGGGGGCGGGGCTTACAGGCTTTAGCCTGGTACAGTTGACAACACGCAATGCTTACTGCCACCTCTTCAGCAGACGCAACACTTCGTTACCTTTTGCGCTGGGGCCGCTGTTACTTCTCATGGCATAGCACCGCCATTTGTTTTATTGAACATGCCCGCGCGATGGGGGCGTGGCTTACCGGCTTAAGCCCGGTACAGTCGGCAACTTGCAGTGCATTGCGTAGCGTCGGTGCCGGGGGCGGGGCTTACCGCGATGGGGGCGGGGCTTACCGGCTTAAGCCCGGTACAGTCGGCAACTTGCAGTGCGTTGCGTAGCGTCGGTGCCGGGGGCGGGGCTTACCGCGATGGGGGCGGGGCTTACCGGCTTAAGCCCGGTACAGTCGGCAACTTGCAGTGCATTGCATAGCGTCGGCGCCGGGGGCGGGGCTTACCGCGATGGGGGCGGGGCTTACCGGCTTAAGCCCGGTACCGTCGGCAACTTGCAGTGCGTTGCGTAGCGTCGGTGCCGGGGGGCGGGGCTTACCGCGATGGGGCGGGGCTTACCGGCTTAAGCCCGGTACAGTCGGCAACTTGCAGTGCATTGCATAGCGTCGGCGCCGGGGGCGGGGCTTACCGGGATGGGGGCGGGGCTTACCGGCTTAAGCCCGGTACAGTCGGCAACTTGCAGTGCATTGCGTAGCGTCGGTGCCGGGGGGCGGGGCTTACCGCGATGGGGCGGGGCTTACCGGCTTAAGCCCGGTACAGATGGAAACATGCAGTGCATTGCATAGCGTCGGCGCCGGGGTCGGGGCTTACCGCGATGGGGCGGGGCTTACCGGCTTAAGCCCTGTACAGTCGGCAACATACAGTGCATTGCGTAGCGTCGGTGCCGGGGGCGGGGCTTACCGCCATGGGGGCGGGGCTTACCGCGTCATGCCAGGTACAGTGTGCAACTATGGCAACATGCAATGCTTACTGTCACCTTTTCAGCAGACGCAACCCATCATTTCCTTTGGCGCTGAAGCGGCTGCTACTTTTCATGACATAGCACCGCCACTTGTTTTTAAACATGCCCTCATTTAAATTGCTTTGGAGTAGAGGCAGCACGGTGGCTCAGTGGTTAGCACAGTAGCCTTGCAGCGCTGGGGTCCTGGGTTCAACTCCCACTAAGGGCAAAAAACCAATTGCATTGCAGTGAATTACATAGCATTGGGTCGGCGCAGGGGGCGTGGCTCGCCGGCTTAAGCCTGGTATGATTGGCCACGTCCATTGGGTGGGGGCGGGGCTTACAGGCTTTAGCCTGGTACAGTTGACAACACGCAATGCTTACTGCCACCTCTTCAGCAGACGCAACACTTCGTTACCTTTTGCGCTGGGGCCGCTGTTACTTCTCATGGCATAGCACCGCCATTTGTTTTATTGAACATGCCCGCGCGATGGGGGCGTGGCTTACCGGCTTAAGCCCGGTACAGTCGGCAACTTGCAGTGCATTGCGTAGCGTCGGTGCCGGGGGCGGGGCTTACCGCGATGGGGGCGGGGCTTACCGGCTTAAGCCCGGTACAGTCGGCAACTTGCAGTGCGTTGCGTAGCGTCGGTGCCGGGGGCGGGGCTTACCGCGATGGGGGCGGGGCTTACCGGCTTAAGCCCGGTACAGTCGGCAACTTGCAGTGCATTGCATAGCGTCGGCGCCGGGGGCGGGGCTTACCGCGATGGGGGCGGGGCTTACCGGCTTAAGCCCGGTACAGTCGGCAACTTGCAGTGCGTTGCGTAGCGTCGGTGCCGGGGGGCGGGGCTTACCGCGATGGGGCGGGGCTTACCGGCTTAAGCCCGGTACAGTCGGCAACTTGCAGTGCATTGCATAGCGTCGGCGCCGGGGGCGGGGCTTACCGGGATGGGGGCGGGGCTTACCGGCTTAAGCCCGGTACAGTCGGCAACTTGCAGTGCATTGCGTAGCGTCGGTGCCGGGGGGCGGGGCTTACCGCGATGGGGCGGGGCTTACCGGCTTAAGCCCGGTACAGATGGAAACATGCAGTGCATTGCATAGCGTCGGCGCCGGGGCGGGGCTTACCGCGATGGGGCGGGGCTTACCGGCTTAAGCCCTGTACAGTCGGCAACATACAGTGCATTGCGTAGCGTCGGTGCCGGGGGCGGGGCTTACCGCCATGGGGGCGGGGCTTACCGCGTCATGCCAGGTACAGTGTGCAACTATGGCAACATGCAATGCTTACTGTCACCTTTTCAGCAGACGCAACCCATCATTTCCTTTGGCGCTGAAGCGGCTGCTACTTTTCATGACATAGCACCGCCACTTGTTTTTTAAACATGCCCTCATTTAAATTGCTTTGGAGTAGAGGCAGCACGGTGGCTCAGTGGTTAGCACAGTAGCCTTGCAGCGCTGGGGTCCTGGGTTCAACTCCCACTAAGGGCAAAAAACCAATTGCATTGCAGTGAATTACATAGCATTGGGTCGGCGCAGGGGGCGTGGCTCGCCGGCTTAAGCCTGGTATGATTGGCCACGTCCATTGGGTGGGGGCGGGGCTTACAGGCTTTAGCCTGGTACAGTTGACAACACGCAATGCTTACTGCCACCTCTTCAGCAGACGCAACACTTCGTTACCTTTTGCGCTGGGGCCGCTGTTACTTCTCATGGCATAGCACCGCCATTTGTTTTATTGAACATGCCCGCGCGATGGGGGCGTGGCTTACCGGCTTAAGCCCGGTACAGTCGGCAACTTGCAGTGCATTGCGTAGCGTCGGTGCCGGGGGCGGGGCTTACCGCGATGGGGGCGGGGCTTACCGGCTTAAGCCCGGTACAGTCGGCAACTTGCAGTGCGTTGCGTAGCGTCGGTGCCGGGGGCGGGGCTTACCGCGATGGGGGCGGGGCTTACCGGCTTAAGCCCGGTACAGTCGGCAACTTGCAGTGCATTGCGTAGCGTCGGGGCCGGGGGCGGGGCTTACCGCGATGGGGGCGGGGCTTACCGGCTTAAGCCCGGTACAGTCGGCAACTTGCAGTGCGTTGCGTAGCGTCGGTGCCGGGGGGCGGGGCTTACCGCGATGGGGCGGGGCTTACCGGCTTAAGCCCGGTACAGTCGGCAACTTGCAGTGCATTGCATAGCGTCGGCGCCGGGGGCGGGGCTTACCGGTTGGGGGCGGGGCTTACCGGCTTAAGCCCGGTACAGTCGGCAACTTGCAGTGCATTGCGTAGCGTCGGTGCCGGGGGGCGGGGCTTCCCGCGATGGGGCGGGGCTTACCGGCTTAAGCCCGGTACAGATGGAAACATGCAGTGCATTGCATAGCGTCGGCGCCGGGGGCGGGGCTTACCGCGATGGGGCGGGGCTTACCGGCTTAAGCCCTGTACAGTCGGCAACATACAGTGCATTGCGTAGCGTCGGTGCCGGGGGCGGGGCTTACCGCCATGGGGGCGGGGCTTACCGCGTCATGCCAGGTACAGTGTGCAACTATGGCAACATGCAATGCTTACTGTCACCTTTTCAGCAGACGCAACCCATCATTTCCTTTGGCGCTGAAGCGGCTGCTACTTTTCATGACATAGCACCGCCACTTGTTTTTTAAACATGCCCTCATTTAAATTGCTTTGGAGTAGAGGCAGCACGGTGGCTCAGTGGTTAGCACAGTAGCCTTGCAGCGCTGGGGTCCTGGGTTCAACTCCCACTAAGGGCAAAAAACCAATTGCATTGCAGTGAATTACATAGCATTGGGTCGGCGCAGGGGGCGTGGCTCGCCGGCTTAAGCCTGGTATGATTGGCCACGTCCATTGGGTGGGGGCGGGGCTTACAGGCTTTAGCCTGGTACAGTTGACAACACGCAATGCTTACTGCCACCTCTTCAGCAGACGCAACACTTCGTTACCTTTTGCGCTGGGGCCGCTGTTACTTCTCATGGCATAGCACCGCCATTTGTTTTATTGAACATGCCCGCGCGATGGGGGCGTGGCTTACCGGCTTAAGCCCGGTACAGTCGGCAACTTGCAGTGCATTGCGTAGCGTCGGTGCCGGGGGCGGGGCTTACCGCGATGGGGGCGGGGCTTACCGGCTTAAGCCCGGTACAGTCGGCAACTTGCAGTGCGTTGCGTAGCGTCGGTGCCGGGGGCGGGGCTTACCGCGATGGGGCGGGGCTTACCGGCTTAAGCCCGGTACAGTCGGCAACTTGCAGTGCATTGCGTAGCGTCGGTGCCGGGGGCGGGGCTTACCGCGATGGGGCGGGGCTTACCGGCTTAAGCCCGGTACAGTCGGCAACTTGCAGTGCGTTGCGTAGCGTCGGTGCCGGGGGGCGGGGCTTACCGCGATGGGGCGGGGCTTACCGGCTTAAGCCCTGTACAGTCGGCAACATACAGTGCATTGCGTAGCGTCGGTGCCGGGGGCGGGGCTTACCGCCATGGGGGCGGGGCTTACCGCGTCATGCCAGGTACAGTGTGCAACTATGGCAACATGCAATGCTTACTGTCACCTTTTCAGCAGACGCAACCCATCATTTCCTTTGGCGCTGAAGCGGCTGCTACTTTTCATGACATAGCACCGCCACTTGTTTTTTAAACATGCCCTCATTTAAATTGCTTTGGAGTAGAGGCAGCACGGTGGCTCAGTGGTTAGCACAGTAGCCTTGCAGCGCTGGGGTCCTGGGTTCAACTCCCACTAAGGGCAAAAAACCAATTGCATTGCAGTGAATTACATAGCATTGGGTCGACGCAGGGGGCGTGGCTCGCCGGCTTAAGCCTGGTATGATTGGCCACGTCCATTGGGTGGGGGCGGGGCTTACAGGCTTTAGCCTGGTACAGTTGACAACACGCAATGCTTACTGCCACCTCTTCAGCAGACGCAACACTTCGTTACCTTTTGCGCTGGGGCCGCTGTTACTTCTCATGGCATAGCACCGCCATTTGTTTTATTGAACATGCCCGCGCGATGGGGGCGTGGCTTACCGGCTTAAGCCCGGTACAGTCGGCAACTTGCAGTGCATTGCGTAGCGTCGGTGCCGGGGGCGGGGCTTACCGCGATGGGGGCGGGGCTTACCGGCTTAAGCCCGGTACAGTCGGCAACTTGCAGTGCGTTGCGTAGCGTCGGTGCCGGGGGCGGGGCTTACCGCGATGGGGCGGGGCTTACCGGCTTAAGCCCGGTACAGTCGGCAACTTGCAGTGCATTGCATAGCGTCGGCGCCGGGGGCGGGGCTTACCGCGCTGGGGGCGGGGCTTACCGGCTTAAGCCCGGTACAGTCGGCAACTTGCAGTGCGTTGCGTAGCGTCGGTGCCGGGGGGCGGGGCTTACCGCGATGGGGCGGGGCTTACCGGCTTAAGCCCGGTACAGTCGGCAACTTGCAGTGCATTGCATAGCGTCGGCGCCGGGGGCGGGGCTTACCGGGATGGGGGCGGGGCTTACCGGCTTAAGCCCGGTACAGTCGGCAACTTGCAGTGCATTGCGTAGCGTCGGTGCCGGGGGGCGGGGCTTACCGCGATGGGGCGGGGCTTACCGGCTTAAGCCCGGTACAGATGGAAACATGCAGTGCATTGCATAGCGTCGGCGCCGGGGTCGGGGCTTACCGCGATGGGGCGGGGCTTACCGGCTTAAGCCCTGTACAGTCGGCAACATACAGTGCATTGCGTAGCGTCGGTGCCGGGGGCGGGGCTTACCGCCATGGGGGCGGGGCTTACCGCGTCATGCCAGGTACAGTGTGCAACTATGGCAACATGCAATGCTTACTGTCACCTTTTCAGCAGACGCAACCCATCATTTCCTTTGGCGCTGAAGCGGCTGCTACTTTTCATGACATAGCACCGCCACTTGTTTTTTAAACATGCCCTCATTTAAATTGCTTTGGAGTAGAGGCAGCACGGTGGCTCAGTGGTTAGCACAGTAGCCTTGCAGCGCTGGGGTCCTGGGTTCAACTCCCACTAAGGGCAAAAAACCAATTGCATTGCAGTGAATTACATAGCATTGGGTCGACGCAGGGGGCGTGGCTCGCCGGCTTAAGCCTGGTATGATTGGCCACGTCCATTGGGTGGGGGCGGGGCTTACAGGCTTTAGCCTGGTACAGTTGACAACACGCAATGCTTACTGCCACCTCTTCAGCAGACGCAACACTTCGTTACCTTTTGCGCTGGGGCCGCTGTTACTTCTCATGGCATAGCACCGCCATTTGTTTTATTGAACATGCCCGCGCGATGGGGGCGTGGCTTACCGGCTTAAGCCCGGTACAGTCGGCAACTTGCAGTGCATTGCGTAGCGTCGGTGCCGGGGGCGGGGCTTACCGCGATGGGGGCGGGGCTTACCGGCTTAAGCCCGGTACAGTCGGCAACTTGCAGTGCGTTGCGTAGCGTCGGTGCCGGGGGCGGGGCTTACCGCGATGGGGGCGGGGCTTACCGGCTTAAGCCCGGTACAGTCGGCAACTTGCAGTGCATTGCATAGCGTCGGCGCCGGGGGCGGGGCTTACCGCGATGGGGGCGGGGCTTACCGGCTTAAGCCCGGTACAGTCGGCAACTTGCAGTGCGTTGCGTAGCGTCGGTGCCGGGGGGCGGGGCTTACCGCGATGGGGCGGGGCTTACCGGCTTAAGCCCGGTACAGTCGGCAACTTGCAGTGCATTGCATAGCGTCGGCGCCGGGGGCGGGGCTTACCGGGATGGGGGCGGGGCTTACCGGCTTAAGCCCGGTACAGTCGGCAACTTGCAGTGCATTGCGTAGCGTCGGTGCCGGGGGCGGGGCTTACCGCGATGGGGCGGGGCTTACCGGCTTAAGCCCGGTACAGATGGAAACATGCAGTGCATTGCATAGCGTCGGCGCCGGGGGCGGGGCTTACCGCGATGGGGCGGGGCTTACCGGCTTAAGCCCTGTACAGTCGGCAACATACAGTGCATTGCGTAGCGTCGGTGCCGGGGGCGGGGCTTACCGCCATGGGGGCGGGGCTTACCGCGTCATGCCAGGTACAGTGTGCAACTATGGCAACATGCAATGCTTACTGTCACCTTTTCAGCAGACGCAACCCATCATTTCCTTTGGCGCTGAAGCGGCTGCTACTTTTCATGACATAGCACCGCCACTTGTTTTTCAAACATGCCCTCATTTAAATTGCTTTGGAGTAGAGGCAGCACGGTGGCTCAGTGGTTAGCACAGTAGCCTTGCAGCGCTGGGGTCCTGGGTTCAACTCCCACTAAGGGCAAAAAACCAATTGCATTGCAGTGAATTACATAGCATTGGGTCGGCGCAGGGGGCGTGGCTCGCCGGCTTAAGCCTGGTATGATTGGCCACGTCCATTGGGTGGGGGCGGGGCTTACCGGCTTTAGCCTGGTACAGTTGACAACACGCAATGCTTACTGCCACCTCTTCAGCAGACGCAACACTTCGTTACCTTTTGCGCTGGGGCCGCTGTTACTTCTCATGGCATAGCACCGCCATTTGTTTTATTGAACATGCCCGCGCGATGGGGGCGTGGCTTACCGGCTTAAGCCCGGTACAGTCGGCAACTTGCAGTGCATTGCGTAGCGTCGGTGCCGGGGGCGGGGCTTACCGCGATGGGGGCGGGGCTTACCGGCTTAAGCCCGGTACAGTCGGCAACTTGCAGTGCGTTGCGTAGCGTCGGTGCCGGGGGGCGGGGCTTACCGCGATGGGGCGGGGCTTACCGGCTTAAGCCCGGTACAGTCGGCAACTTGCAGTGCATTGCGTAGCGTCGGTGCCGGGGGCGGGGCTTACCGCGATGGGGGCGGGGCTTACCGGCTTAAGCCCGTTACAGTCGGCAACTTGCAGTGCGTTGCGTAGCGTCGGGGCTTACCGCGATGGGGCGGGGCTTACCGGCTTAAGCCCTGTACAGTCGGCAACATACAGTGCATTGCGTAGCGTCGGTGCCGGGGCGGGGCTTACCGCCATGGGGGCGGGGCTTACCGCGTCATGCCAGGTACAGTGGCAACTATGGCAACATGCAATGCTTACTGTCACCTTTTCAGCAGACGCAACCCATCATTTCCTTTGGCGCTGAAGCGGCTGCTACTTTTCATGACATAGCACCGCCACTTGTTTTTAAACATGCCCTCATTTAAATTGCTTTGGAGTAGAGGCAGCACGGTGGCTCAGTGGTTAGCACAGTAGCCTTGCAGCGCTGGGTCCTGGGTTCAACTCCCACTAAGGGCAAAAAACCAATTGCATTGCAGTGAATTACATAGCATTGGGTCGACGCAGGGGGCGTGGCTCGCCGGCTTAAGCCTGGTATGATTGGCCACGTCCATTGGGTGGGGGCGGGGCTTACAGGCTTTAGCCTGGTACAGTTGACAACACGCAATGCTTACTGCCACCTCTTCAGCAGACGCAACACTTCGTTACCTTTTGCGCTGGGGCCGCTGTTACTTCTCATGGCATAGCACCGCCATTGTTTTATTGAACATGCCCGCGCGATGGGGGCGTGGCTTACCGGCTTAAGCCCGGTACAGTCGGCAACTTGCAGTGCATTGCGTAGCGTCGGTGCCGGGGGCGGGGCTTACCGCGATGGGGGCGGGGCTTACCGGCTTAAGCCCGGTACAGTCGGCAACTTGCAGTGCGTTGCGTAGCGTCGGAGCCGGGGGCGGGGCTTACCGCGATGGGGGCGGGGCTTACCGGCTTAAGCCCGGTACAGTCGGCAACTTGCAGTGCATTGCGTAGCGTCGGTGCCGGGGCGGGGCTTACCGCGATGGGGGCGGGGCTTACCGGCTTAAGCCCGGTACAGTCGGCAACTTGCAGTGCGTTGCGTAGCGTCGGTGCCGGGGGGCGGGGCTTACCGCGATGGGGCGGGGCTTACCGGCTTAAGCCCGGTACAGTCGGCAACTTGCAGTGCATTGCGTAGCGTCGGTGCCGGGGGCGGGGCTTACCGCGATGGGGGCGGGGCTTACCGGCTTAAGCCCGGTACAGTCGGCAACTTGCAGTGCGTTGCGTAGCGTCGGTGCCGGGGGGCGGGGCTTACCGCGATGGGGCGGGGCTTACCGGCTTAAGCCCGGTACAGATGGAAACATGCAGTGCATTGCATAGCGTCGGCGCCGGGGGCGGGGCTTACCGCGATGGGGCGGGGCTTACCGGCTTAAGCCCTGTACAGTCGGCAACATACAGTGCATTGCGTAGCGTCGGTGCCGGGGGCGGGGCTTACCGCCATGGGGGCGGGGCTTACCGCGTCATGCCAGGTACAGTGTGCAACTATGGCAACATGCAATGCTTACTGTCACCTTTTCAGCAGACGCAACCCATCATTTCCTTTGGCGCTGAAGCGGCTGCTACTTTTCATGACATAGCACCGCCACTTGTTTTTTAAACATGCCCTCATTTAAATTGCTTTGGAGTAGAGGCAGCACGGTGGCTCAGTGGTTAGCACAGTAGCCTTGCAGCGCTGGGGTCCTGGGTTCAACTCCCACTAAGGGCAAAAAACCAATTGCATTGCAGTGAATTACATAGCATTGGGTCGGCGCAGGGGGCGTGGCTCGCCGGCTTAAGCCTGGTATGATTGGCCACGTCCATTGGGTGGGGGCGGGGCTTACAGGCTTTAGCCTGGTACAGTTGACAACACGCAATGCTTACTGCCACCTCTTCAGCAGACGCAACACTTCGTTACCTTTTGCGCTGGGGCCGCTGTTACTTCTCATGGCATAGCACCGCCATTTGTTTTATTGAACATGCCCGCGCGATGGGGGCGTGGCTTACCGGCTTAAGCCCGGTACAGTCGGCAACTTGCAGTGCATTGCGTAGCGTCGGTGCCGGGGGCGGGGCTTACCGCGATGGGGGCGGGGCTTACCGGCTTAAGCCCGGTACAGTCGGCAACTTGCAGTGCGTTGCGTAGCGTCGGTGCCGGGGGCGGGGCTTACCGCGATGGGGGCGGGGCTTACCGGCTTAAGCCCGGTACAGTCGGCAACTTGCAGTGCATTGCGTAGCGTCGGCGCCGGGGGCGGGGCTTACCGCGATGGGGGCGGGGCTTACCGGCTTAAGCCCGGTACAGTCGGCAACTTGCAGTGCGTTGCGTAGCGTCGGTGCCGGGGGGCGGGGCTTACCGCGATGGGGCGGGGCTTACCGGCTTAAGCCCGGTACAGTCGGCAACTTGCAGTGCATTGCATAGCGTCGGCGCCGGGGGCGGGGCTTACCGCGATGGGGGCGGGGCTTACCGGCTTAAGCCCGGTACAGTCGGCAACTTGCAGTGCATTGCGTAGCGTCGGTGCCGGGGGGCGGGGCTTACCGCGATGGGGCGGGGCTTACCGGCTTAAGCCCGGTACAGACGGAAACATGCAGTGCATTGCATAGCGTCGGCGCCGGGGGCGGGGCTTACCGCGATGGGGCGGGGCTTACCGGCTTAAGCCCTGTACAGTCGGCAACATACAGTGCATTGCGTAGCGTCGGTGCCGGGGGCGGGGCTTACCGCCATGGGGGCGGGGCTTACCGCGTCATGCCAGGTACAGTGTGCAACTATGGCAACATGCAATGCTTACTGTCACCTTTTCAGCAGACGCAACCCATCATTTCCTTTGGCGCTGAAGCGGCTGCTACTTTTCATGACATAGCACCGCCACTTGTTTTTCAAACATGCCCTCATTTAAATTGCTTTGGAGTAGAGGCAGCACGGTGGCTCAGTGGTTAGCACAGTAGCCTTGCAGCGCTGGGGTCCTGGGTTCAACTCCCACTAAGGGCAAAAAACCAATTGCATTGCAGTGAATTACATAGCATTGGGTCGACGCAGGGGGCGTGGCTCGCCGGCTTAAGCCTGGTATGATTGGCCACGTCCATTGGGTGGGGGCGGGGCTTACAGGCTTTAGCCTGGTACAGTTGACAACACGCAATGCTTACTGCCACCTCTTCAGCAGACGCAACACTTCGTTACCTTTTGCGCTGGGGCCGCTGTTACTTCTCATGGCATAGCACCGCCATTTGTTTTATTGAACATGCCCGCGCGATGGGGGCGTGGCTTACCGGCTTAAGCCCGGTACAGTCGGCAACTTGCAGTGCATTGCGTAGCGTCGGTGCCGGGGGCGGGGCTTACCGCGATGGGGGCGGGGCTTACCGGCTTAAGCCCGGTACAGTCGGCAACTTGCAGTGCGTTGCGTAGCGTCGGTGCCGGGGGCGGGGCTTACCGCGATGGGGGCGGGGCTTACCGGCTTAAGCCCGGTACAGTCGGCAACTTGCAGTGCATTGCTTACCGCGATGGGGGCGGGGCTTACCGGCTTAAGCCCGGTACAGTCGGCAACTTGCAGTGCGTTGCGTAGCGTCGGTGCCGGGGGCGGGGCTTACCGCGATGGGGCGGGGCTTACCGGCTTAAGCCCGGTACAGTCGGCAACTTGCAGTGCATTGCGTAGCGTCGGTGCCGGGGGCGGGGCTTACCGCGATGGGGGCGGGGCTTACCGGCTTAAGCCCGGTACAGTCGGCAACTTGCAGTGCGTTGCGTAGCGTCGGTGCCGGGGGGCGGGGCTTACCGCGATGGGGCGGGGCTTACCGGCTTAAGCCCGGTACAGATGGACACATGCAGTGCATTGCATAGCGTCGGCGCCGGGGTCGGGGCTTACCGCGATGGGGCGGGGCTTACCGGCTTAAGCCCTGTACAGTCGGCAACATACAGTGCATTGCGTAGCGTCGGTGCCGGGGGCGGGGCTTACCGCCATGGGGGCGGGGCTTACCGCGTCATGCCAGGTACAGTGTGCAACTATGGCAACATGCAATGCTTACTGTCACCTTTTCAGCAGACGCAACCCATCATTTCCTTTGGCGCTGAAGCGGCTGCTACTTTTCATGACATAGCACCGCCACTTGTTTTTCAAACATGCCCTCATTTAAATTGCTTTGGAGTAGAGGCAGCACGGTGGCTCAGTGGTTAGCACAGTAGCCTTGCAGCGCTGGGGTCCTGGGTTCAACTCCCACTAAGGGCAAAAAACCAATTGCATTGCAGTGAATTACATAGCATTGGGTCGGCGCAGGGGGCGTGGCTCGCCGGCTTAAGCCTGGTATGATTGGCCACGTCCATTGGGTGGGGGCGGGGCTTACCGGCTTTAGCCTGGTACAGTTGACAACACGCAATGCTTACTGCCACCTCTTCAGCAGACGCAACACTTCGTTACCTTTTGCGCTGGGGCCGCTGTTACTTCTCATGGCATAGCACCGCCATTTGTTTTATTGAACATGCCCGCGCGATGGGGGCGTGGCTTACCGGCTTAAGCCCGGTACAGTCGGCAACTTGCAGTGCATTGCGTAGCGTCGGTGCCGGGGGCGGGGCTTACCGCGATGGGGGCGGGGCTTACCGGCTTAAGCCCGGTACAGTCGGCAACTTGCAGTGCGTTGCGTAGCGTCGGTGCCGGGGGGCGGGGCTTACCGCGATGGGGCGGGGCTTACCGGCTTAAGCCCGGTACAGTCGGCAACTTGCAGTGCATTGCGTAGCGTCGGTGCCGGGGGCGGGGCTTACCGCGATGGGGCGGGGCTTACCGGCTTAAGCCCGGTACAGTCGGCAACTTGCAGTGCGTTGCGTAGCGTCGGTGCCGGGGGGCGGGGCTTACCGCGATGGGGCGGGGCTTACTTTACGGCTTAAGCCCTGTACAGTCGGCAACATACAGTGCATTGCGTAGCGTCGGTGCCGGGGGCGGGGCTTACCGCCATGGGGGCGGGGCTTACCGCGTCATGCCAGGTACAGTGTGCAACTATGGCAACATGCAATGCTTACTGTCACCTTTTCAGCAGACGCAACCCATCATTTCCTTTGGCGCTGAAGCGGCTGCTACTTTTCATGACATAGCACCGCCACTTGTTTTTAAACATGCCCTCATTTAAATTGCTTTGGAGTAGAGGCAGCACGGTGGCTCAGTGGTTAGCACAGTAGCCTTGCAGCGCTGGGGTCCTGGGTTCAACTCCCACTAAGGGCAAAAAACCAATTGCATTGCAGTGAATTACATAGCATTGGGTCGACGCAGGGGGCGTGGCTCGCCGGCTTAAGCCTGGTATGATTGGCCACGTCCATTGGGTGGGGGCGGGGCTTACCGGCTTTAGCCTGGTACAGTTGACAACACGCAATGCTTACTGCCACCTCTTCAGCAGACGCAACACTTCGTTACCTTTTGCGCTGGGGCCGCTGTTACTTCTCATGGCATAGCACCGCCATTTGTTTTATTGAACATGCCCGCGCGATGGGGGCGTGGCTTACCGGCTTAAGCCCGGTACAGTCGGCAACTTGCAGTGCATTGCGTAGCGTCGGTGCCGGGGGCGGGGCTTACCGCGATGGGGGCGGGGCTTACCGGCTTAAGCCCGGTACAGTCGGCAACTTGCAGTGCGTTGCGTAGCGTCGGTGCCGGGGGCGGGGCTTACCGCGATGGGGGCGGGGCTTACCGGCTTAAGCCCGGTACAGTCGGCAACTTGCAGTGCATTGCGTAGCGTCGGTGCCGGGGGCGGGGCTTACCGCGATGGGGCGGGGCTTACCGGCTTAAGCCCGGTACAGTCGGCAACATGCAGTGCGTTGCGTAGCGTCGGTGCCGGGGGCGGGGCTTACCGCGATGGGGCGGGGCTTACCGGCTTAAGCCCGGTACAGTCGGCAACTTGCAGTGCATTGCATAGCGTCGGTGCCGGGGGCGGGGCTTACCGCGATGGGGGCGGGGCTTACCGGCTTAAGCCCGGTACAGTCGGCAACTTGCAGTGCGTTGCGTAGCGTCGGTGCCGGGGGGCGGGGCTTACCGCGATGGGGCGGGGCTTACCGGCTTAAGCCCGGTACAGATGGAAACATGCAGTGCATTGCATAGCGTCGGCGCCGGGGTCGGGGCTTACCGCGATGGGGCGGGGCTTACCGGCTTAAGCCCTGTACAGTCGGCAACATACAGTGCATTGCGTAGCGTCGGTGCCGGGGCGGGGCTTACCGCCATGGGGGCGGGGCTTACCGCGTCATGCCAGGTACAGTGTGCAACTATGGCAACATGCAATGCTTACTGTCACCTTTTCAGCAGACGCAACCCATCATTTCCTTTGGCGCTGAAGCGGCTGCTACTTTTCATGACATAGCACCGCCACTTGTTTTTTCAAACATGCCCTCATTTAAATTGCTTTGGAGTAGAGGCAGCACGGTGGCTCAGTGGTTAGCACAGTAGCCTTGCAGCGCTGGGGTCCTGGGTTCAACTCCCACTAAGGGCAAAAAACCAATTGCATTGCAGTGAATTACATAGCATTGGGTCGGCGCAGGGGGCGTGGCTCGCCGGCTTAAGCCTGGTATGATTGGCCACGTCCATTGGGTGGGGGCGGGGCTTACAGGCTTTAGCCTGGTACAGTTGACAACACGCAATGCTTACTGCCACCTCTTCAGCAGACGCAACACTTCGTTACCTTTTGCGCTGGGGCCGCTGTTACTTCTCATGGCATAGCACCGCCATTTGTTTTATTGAACATGCCCGCGCGATGGGGGCGTGGCTTACCGGCTTAAGCCCGGTACAGTCGGCAACTTGCAGTGCATTGCGTAGCGTCGGTGCCGGGGGCGGGGCTTACCGCGATGGGGCGGGGCTTACCGGCTTAAGCCCGGTACAGTCGGCAACTTGCAGTGCGTTGCGTAGCGTCGGTGCCGGGGCGGGGCTTACCGCGATGGGGGCGTGGCTTACCGGCTTAAGCCCGGTACAGTCGGCAACTTGCAGTGCGTTACCGCGATCGGTTAAAGCCCGGTACAGTCGGCAACTTGCAGTGCGGGTAGCTTGCCTTACCGCGATGGGGCGGGGCTTACCGGCTTAAGCCCGGTACAGTCGGCAACTTGCAGTGCATTGCATAGCGTCGGTGCCGGGGCGGGGCTTACCGCGATGGGGGCGGGGCTTACCGGCTTAAGCCCGGTACAGTCGGCAACTTGCAGTGCGTTGCGTAGCGTCGGTGCCGGGGGGCGGGGCTTACCGCGATGGGGCGGGGCTTACCGGCTTAAGCCCGGTACTGATGGAACATGCAGTGCATTGCATAGCGTCGGCGCCGGGGGCGGGGCTTACCGCGATGGGGCGGGGCTTACCGGCTTAAGCCCTGTACAGTCGGCAACATACAGTGCATTGCGTAGCGTCGGTGCCGGGGGCGGGGCTTACCGCCATGGGGGCGGGGCTTACCGCGTCATGCCAGGTACAGTGTGCAACTATGGCAACATGCAATGCTTACTGTCACCTTTTCAGCAGACGCAACCCATCATTTCCTTTGGCGCTGAAGCGGCTGCTACTTTTCATGACATAGCACCGCCACTTGTTTTTTAAACATGCCCTCATTTAAATTGCTTTGGAGTAGAGGCAGCACGGTGGCTCAGTGGTTAGCACAGTAGCCTTGCAGCGCTGGGGTCCTGGGTTCAACTCCCACTAAGGGCAAAAAACCAATTGCATTGCAGTGAATT
This sequence comes from Dendropsophus ebraccatus, assembly GCF_027789765.1. NCBI lineage: Eukaryota > Metazoa > Chordata > Amphibia > Anura > Hylidae > Dendropsophus > Dendropsophus ebraccatus. The sequence continues at coordinate 92,429 of NW_027209831.1, read as the reverse complement.
ACATAGCATTGGGTCGGCGCAGGGGGCGTGGCTCGCCGGCTTAAGCCTGGTATGATTGGCCACGTCCATTGGGTGGGGGCGGGGCTTACCGGCTTTAGCCTGGTACAGTTGACAACACGCAATGCTTACTGCCACCTCTTCAGCAGACGCAACACTTCGTTACCTTTTGCGCTGGGGCCGCTGTTACTTCTCATGGCATAGCACCGCCATTTGTTTTATTGAACATGCCCGCGCGATGGGGGTGGCTTACCGGCTTAAGCCCGGTACAGTCGGCAACTTGCAGTGCATTGCGTAGCGTCGGTGCCGGGGGCGGGGCTTACCGCGATGGGGCGGGGCTTACCGGCTTAAGCCCGGTACAGTCGGCAACTTGCAGTGCGTTGCGTAGCGTCGGTGCCGGGGGGGGGGCTTACCGCGATGGGGGCGGGGCTTACCGGCTTAAGCCCGGTACAGTCGGCAACTTGCAGTGCATTGCGTAGCGTCGGTGCCGGGGGCGGGGCTTACCGCGATGGGGGCGGGGCTTACCGGCTTAAGCCCGGTACAGTCGGCAACTTGCAGTGCGTTGCGTAGCGTCGGTGCCGGGGGGCGGGGCTTACCGCGATGGGGCGGGGCTTACCGGCTTAAGCCCGGTACAGATGGAAACATGCAGTGCTTGCATAGCGTCGGCGCCGGGGGCGGGGCTTACCGCGATGGGGCGGGGCTTACCGGCTTAAGCCCTGTACAGTCGGCAACATACAGTGCATTGCGTGGCGTCGGTGCCGGGGGCGGGGCTTACCGCCATGGGGGCGGGGCTTACCGCGTCATGCCAGGTACAGTGTGCAACTATGGCAACATGCAATGCTTACTGTCACCTTTTCAGCAGACGCAACCCATCATTTCCTTTGGCGCTGAAGCGGCTGCTACTTTTCATGACATAGCACCGCCACTTGTTTTTCAAACATGCCCTCATTTAAATTGCTTTGGAGTAGAGGCAGCACGGTGGCTCAGTGGTTAGCACAGTAGCCTTGCAGCGCTGGGGTCCTGGGTTCAACTCCCACTAAGGGCAAAAAACCAATGCATTGCAGTGAATTACATAGCATTGGGTCGGCGCAGGGGGCGTGGCTCGCTGGCTTAAGCCTGGTATGATTGGCCACGTCCATTGGTGGGGGCGGGGCTTACCGGCTTTAGCCTGGTACAGTTGACAACACGCAATGCTTACTGCCACCTCTTCAGCAGACGCAACACTTCGTTACCTTTTGCGCTGGGGCCGCTGTTACTTCTCATGGCATAGCACCGCCATTTGTTTTATTGAACATGCCCGCGCGATGGGGGCGTGGCTTACCGGCTTAAGCCCGGTACAGTCGGCAACTTGCAGTGCATTGCGTAGCGTCGGTGCCGGGGGCGGGGCTTACCGCGATGGGGGCGGGGCTTACCGGCTTAAGCCCGGTACAGTCGGCAACTTGCAGTGCGTTGCGTAGCGTCGGTGCCGGGGGCGGGGCTTACCGCGATGGGGGCGGGGCTTACCGGCTTAAGCCCGGTACAGTCGGCAACTTGCAGTGCATTGCGTAGCGTCGGTGCCGGGGGCGGGGCTTACCGCGATGGGGGCGGGGTTACCGGCTTAAGCCCGGTACAGTCGGCAACTTGCAGTGCGCGTCGGTGCCGTTACCGCGTCGGTGCCGGGGGGCGGTCTTACCCGGCTTGGGGCGGGGCCGGTCCGGCCGGCTTAAGCCCGGTACAGTCGGCAACTTGCAGTGCATTGCGTAGCGTCGGTGCCGGGGGCGGGGCTTACCGCGGATGGGGGCGGGGCTTACCGGCTTAAGCCCGGTACAGTCGGCAACTTGCAGTGCGTTGCGTAGCGTCGGTGCCGGGGGGCGGGGCTTACCGCGATGGGGCGGGGCTTACCGGCTTAAGCCCGGTACAGATGGAAACATGCAGTGCATTGCATAGCGTCGGCGCGGGGGCGGGGCTTACCGCGATGGGGCGGGGCTTACCGGCTTAAGCCCTGTACAGTCGGCAACATACAGTGCATTGCGTAGCGTCGGTGCCGGGGGCGGGGCTTACCGCCATGGGGGCGGGGCTTACCGCGTCATGCCAGGTACAGTGTGCAACTATGGCAACATGCAATGCTTACTGTCACCTTTTCAGCAGACGCAACCCATCATTTCCTTTGGCGCTGAAGCGGCTGCTACTTTTCATGACATAGCACCGCCACTTGTTTTTCAAACATGCCCTCATTTAAATTGCTTTGGAGTAGAGGCAGCACGGTGGCTCAGTGGTTAGCACAGTAGCCTTGCAGCGCTGGGGTCCTGGGTTCAACTCCCACTAAGGGCAAAAAACCAATTGCATTGCAGTGAATTACATAGCATTGGGTCGGCGCAGGGGGCGTGGCTCGCTGGCTTAAGCCTGGTATGATTGGCCACGTCCATTGGGTGGGGGCGGGGCTTACCGGCTTTAGCCTGGTACAGTTGACAACACGCAATGCTTACTGCCACCTCTTCAGCAGACGCAACACTTCGTTACCTTTTGCGCTGGGGCCGCTGTTACTTCTCATGGCATAGCACCGCCATTTGTTTTATTGAACATGCCCGCGCGATGGGGGCGTGGCTTACCGGCTTAAGCCCGGTACAGTCGGCAACTTGCAGTGCATTGCGTAGCGTCGGTGCCGGGGGCGGGGCTTACCGCGATGGGGCGGGGCTTACCGGCTTAAGCCGGTACAGTCGGCAACTTGCAGTGCATTGCGTAGCGTCGGTGCCGGGGGCGGGGCTTACCGCGATGGGGGCGTGGCTTACCGGCTTAAGCCCGGTACAGTCGGCAACTTGCAGTGCGTTGCGTAGCGTCGGTGCCGGGGGCGGGGCTTACCGCGATGGGGCGGGGCTTACCGGCTTAAGCCCGGTACAGTCGGCAACTTGCAGTGCATTGCGTAGCGTCGGTGCCGGGGGCGGGGCTTACCGCGATGGGGGCGGGGCTTACCGGCTTAAGCCCGGTACAGTCGGCAACTTGCAGTGCATTGCGTAGCGTCGGTGCCGGGGGGCGGGGCTTACCGCGATGGGGCGGGGCTTACCGGCTTAAGCCCGGTACAGATGGAAACATGCAGTGCATTGCATAGCGTCGGCGCCGGGGGCGGGGCTTACCGCGATGGGGCGGGGCTTACCGGCTTAAGCCCTGTACAGTCGGCAACATACAGTGCATTGCGTAGCGTCGGTGCCGGGGGCGGGGCTTACCGCCATGGGGGCGGGGCTTACCGCGTCATGCCAGGTACAGTGTGCAACTATGGCAACATGCAATGCTTACTGTCACCTTTTCAGCAGACGCAACCCATCATTTCCTTTGGCGCTGAAGCGGCTGCTACTTTTCATGACATAGCACCGCCACTTGTTTTTCAAACATGCCCTCATTTAAATTGCTTTGGAGTAGAGGCAGCACGGTGGCTCAGTGGTTAGCACAGTAGCCTTGCAGCGCTGGGGTCCTGGGTTCAACTCCCACTAAGGGCAAAAAACCAATTGCATTGCAGTGAATTACATAGCATTGGGTCGGCGCAGGGGGCGTGGCTCGCCGGCTTAAGCCTGGTATGATTGGCCACGTCCATTGGGTGGGGGCGGGGCTTACCGGCTTTAGCCTGGTACAGTTGACAACACGCAATGCTTACTGCCACCTCTTCAGCAGACGCAACACTTCGTTACCTTTTGCGCTGGGGCCGCTGTTACTTCTCATGGCATAGCACCGCCATTTGTTTTATTGAACATGCCCGCGCGATGGGGGCGTGGCTTACCGGCTTAAGCCCGGTACAGTCGGCAACTTGCAGTGCATTGCGTAGCGTCGGTGCCGGGGGCGGGGCTTACCGCGATGGGGGCGGGGCTTACCGGCTTACGCCCGGTACAGTCGGCAACTTGCTGTGCTTTGCGTAGCGTCGGGGCCGGGGGCGGGGCTTACCGCGATGGGGGCGGGGCTTACCGGCTTAAGCCCGGTACAGTCGGCAACTTGCAGTGCATTGCGTAGCGTCGGTGCCGGGGGCGGGGCTTACCGCGATGGGGGCGGGGCTTACCGGCTTAAGCCCGGTACAGTCGGCAACTTGCAGTGCGTTGCGTAGCGTCGGTGCCGGGGGGCGGGGCTTACCGCGATGGGGCGGGGCTTACCGGCTTAAGCCCGGTACAGATGGAAACATGCAGTGCATTGCATAGCGTCGGCGCCGGGGGCGGGGCTTACCGCGATGGGGCGGGGCTTACCGGCTTAAGCCCTGTACAGTCGGCAACATACAGTGCATTGCGTAGCGTCGGTGCCGGGGGCGGGGCTTACCGCCATGGGGGCGGGGCTTACCGCGTCATGCCAGGTACAGTGTGCAACTATGGCAACATGCAATGCTTACTGTCACCTTTTCAGCAGACGCAACCCATCATTTCCTTTGGCGCTGAAGCGGCTGCTACTTTTCATGACATAGCACCGCCACTTGTTTTTCAAACATGCCCTCATTTAAATTGCTTTGGAGTAGAGGCAGCACGGTGGCTCAGTGGTTAGCACAGTAGCCTTGCAGCGCTGGGGTCCTGGGTTCAACTCCCACTAAGGGCAAAAAACCAATTGCATTGCAGTGAATTACATAGCATTGGGTCGGCGCAGGGGCGTGGCTCGCTGGCTTAAGCCTGGTATGATTGGCCACGTCCATTGGGTGGGGGCGGGGCTTACCGGCTTTAGCCTGGTACAGTTGACAACACGCAATGCTTACTGCCACCTCTTCAGCAGACGCAACACTTCGTTACCTTTTGCGCTGGGGCCGCTGTTACTTCTCATGGCATAGCACCGCCATTTGTTTTATTGAACATGCCCGCGCGATGGGGGCGTGGCTTACCGGCTTAAGCCCGGTACAGTCGGCAACTTGCAGTGCATTGCGTAGCGTCGGTGCCGGGGGCGGGGCTTACCGCGATGGGGGCGGGCTTACCGGCTTAAGCCGGTACAGTCGGCAACTTGCAGTGCGTTGCGTAGCGTCGGTGCCGGGGGGCGGGGCTTACCGCGAGGGGCGGGGCTTACCGGCTTAAGCCCGGTACAGTCGGCAACTTGCAGTGCATTGCGTAGCGTCGGTGCCGGGGGCGGGGCTTACCGCGATGGGGGCGGGGCTTACCGGCTTAAGCCCGGTACAGTCGGCAACTTGCAGTGCGTTGCGTAGCGTCGGTGCCGGGGGGCGGGCTTACCGGCTTAAGCCCGGTACAGTCGGCAACTTGCAGTGCATTGCGTAGTCGGTGCCGGGGCGGGGCTTACCGCGATGGGGGCGGGGCTTACCGGCTTAAGCCCGGTACAGTCGGCAACTTGCAGTGCGTTGCGTAGCGTCGGTGCCGGGGGCGGGGCTTACCGCGATGGGGCGGGGCTTACCGGCTTAAGCCCGGTACAGATGGAAACATGCAGTGCATTGCATAGCGTCGGCGCCGGGGGCGGGGCTTACCGCGATGGGGCGGGGCTTACCGGCTTAAGCCCTGTACAGTCGGCAACATACAGTGCATTGCGTAGCGTCGGTGCCGGGGGCGGGGCTTACCGCCATGGGGGCGGGGCTTACCGCGTCATGCCAGGTACAGTGTGCAACTATGGCAACATGCAATGCTTACTGTCACCTTTTCAGCAGACGCAACCCATCATTTCCTTTGGCGCTGAAGCGGCTGCTACTTTTCATGACATAGCACCGCCACTTGTTTTTCAAACATGCCCTCATTTAAATTGCTTTGGAGTAGAGGCAGCACGGTGGCTCAGTGGTTAGCACAGTAGCCTTGCAGCGCTGGGGTCCTGGGTTCAACTCCCACTAAGGGCAAAAAACCAATTGCATTGCAGTGAATTACATAGCATTGGGTCGGCGCAGGGGGCGTGGCTCGCTGGCTTAAGCCTGGTATGATTGGCCACGTCCATTGGGTGGGGGCGGGGCTTACCGGCTTTAGCCTGGTACAGTTGACAACACGCAATGCTTACTGCCACCTCTTCAGCAGACGCAACACTTCGTTACCTTTTGCGCTGGGGCCGCTGTTACTTCTCATGGCATAGCACCGCCATTTGTTTTATTGAACATGCCCGCGCGATGGGGGCGTGGCTTACCGGCTTAAGCCCGGTACAGTCGGCAACTTGCAGTGCATTGCGTAGCGTCGGTGCCGGGGGCGGGGCTTACCGCGATGGGGCGGGGCTTACCGGCTTAAGCCCGGTACAGTCGGCAACTTGCAGTGCATTGCGTAGCGTCGGTGCCGGGGGCGGGGCTTACCGCGATGGGGGCGGGGCTTACCGGCTTAAGCCCGGTACAGTCGGCAACTTGCAGTGCGTTGCGTAGCGTCGGTGCCGGGGGGCGGGGCTTACCGCGATGGGGCGGGGCTTACCGGCTTAAGCCCGGTACAGTCGGCAACTTGCAGTGCATTGCGTAGCGTCGGTGCCGGGGGCGGGGCTTACCGCGATGGGGGCGGGGCTTACCGGCTTAAGCCCGGTACAGTCGGCAACTTGCAGTGCATTGCGTAGCGTCGGTGCCGGGGGGCGGGGCTTACCGCGATGGGGCGGGGCTTACCGGCTTAAGCCCGGTACAGATGGAAACATGCAGTGCATTGCATAGCGTCGGCGCCGGGGGCGGGGCTTACCGCGATGGGGCGGGGCTTACCGGCTTAAGCCCTGTACAGTCGGCAACATACAGTGCATTGCGTAGCGTCGGTGCCGGGGGCGGGGCTTACCGCCATGGGGGCGGGGCTTACCGCGTCATGCCAGGTACAGTGTGCAACTATGGCAACATGCAATGCTTACTGTCACCTTTTCAGCAGACGCAACCCATCATTTCCTTTGGCGCTGAAGCGGCTGCTACTTTTCATGACATAGCACCGCCACTTGTTTTTCAAACATGCCCTCATTTAAATTGCTTTGGAGTAGAGGCAGCACGGTGGCTCAGTGGTTAGCACAGTAGCCTTGCAGCGCTGGGGTCCTGGGTTCAACTCCCACTAAGGGCAAAAAACCAATTGCATTGCAGTGAATTACATAGCATTGGGTCGGCGCAGGGGGCGTGGCTCGCTGGCTTAAGCCTGGTATGATTGGCCACGTCCATTGGGTGGGGGCGGGGCTTACCGGCTTTAGCCTGGTACAGTTGACAACACGCAATGCTTACTGCCACCTCTTCAGCAGACGCAACACTTCGTTACCTTTTGCGCTGGGGCCGCTGTTACTTCTCATGGCATAGCACCGCCATTTGTTTTATTGAACATGCCCGCGCGATGGGGGCGTGGCTTACCGGCTTAAGCCCGGTACAGTCGGCAACTTGCAGTGCATTGCGTAGCGTCGGTGCCGGGGGCGGGGCTTACCGCGATGGGGCGGGGCTTACCGGCTTAAGCCCGGTACAGTCGGCAACTTGCAGTGCGTTGCGTAGCGTCGGTGCCGGGGGGGGGGCGTACCGCGATGGGGCGGGGCTTACCGGCTTAAGCCCGGTACAGTCGGCAACTTGCAGTGCATTGCGTAGCGTCGGTGCCGGGGGCGGGGCTTACCGCGATGGGGGCGGGGCTTACCGGCTTAAGCCCGGTACAGTCGGCAACTTGCAGTGCATTGCGTAGCGTCGGTGCCGGGGGGCGGGGCTTACCGCGATGGGGCGGGGCTTACCGGCTTAAGCCCGGTACAGATGGAAACATGCAGTGCATTGCATAGCGTCGGCGCCGGGGGCGGGGCTTACCGCGATGGGGCGGGGCTTACCGGCTTAAGCCCTGTACAGTCGGCAACATACAGTGCATTGCGTAGCGTCGGTGCCGGGGGCGGGGCTTACCGCCATGGGGGCGGGGCTTACCGCGTCATGCCAGGTACGGTGTGCAACTATGGCAACATGCAATGCTTACTGTCACCTTTTCAGCAGACGCAACCCATCATTTCCTTTGGCGCTGAAGCGGCTGCTACTTTTCATGACATAGCACCGCCACTTGTTTTTTCAAACATGCCCTCATTTAAATTGCTTTGGAGTAGAGGCAGCACGGTGGCTCAGTGGTTAGCACAGTAGCCTTGCAGCGCTGGGGTCCTGGGTTCAACTCCCACTAAGGGCAAAAAACCAATTGCATTGCAGTGAATTACATAGCATTGGGTCGGCGCAGGGGGCGTGGCTCGCTGGCTTAAGCCTGGTATGATTGGCCACGTCCATTGGGTGGGGGCGGGGCTTACCGGCTTTAGCCTGGTACAGTTGACAACACGCAATGCTTACTGCCACCTCTTCAGCAGACGCAACACTTCGTTACCTTTTGCGCTGGGGCCGCTGTTACTTCTCATGGCATAGCACCGCCATTTGTTTTATTGAACATGCCCGCGCGATGGGGGCGTGGCTTACCGGCTTAAGCCCGGTACAGTCGGCAACTTGCAGTGCATTGCGTAGCGTCGGTGCCGGGGGCGGGGCTTACCGCGATGGGGGCGGGGCTTACCGGCTTAAGCCCGGTACAGTCGGCAACTTGCAGTGCGTTGCGTAGCGTCGGTGCCGGGGGCGGGGCTTACCGCGATGGGGCGGGGCTTACCGGCTTAAGCCCGGTACAGTCGGCAACTTGCAGTGCATTGCGTAGCGTCGGTGCCGGGGGCGGGGCTTACCGCGATGGGGGCGGGGCTTACCGGCTTAAGCCGGTACAGTCGGCAACTTGCAGTGCGTTGCGTAGCGTCGGTGCCGGGGGGCGGGGCTTACCGGCTTAAGCCCGGTACAGTCGGCAACTTGCAGTGCATTGCGTAGCGTCGGTGCCGGGGGCGGGGCTTACCGCGATGGGGGCGGGGCTTACCGGCTTAAGCCGGTACAGTCGGCAACTTGCAGTGCATTGCGTAGCGTCGGTGCCGGGGGGCGGGGCTTACCGCGATGGGGCGGGGCTTACCGGCTTAAGCCCGGTACAGATGGAAACATGCAGTGCATTGCATAGCGTCGGCGCCGGGGGCGGGGCTTACCGCGATGGGGCGGGGCTTACCGGCTTAAGCCCTGTACAGTCGGCAACATACAGTGCATTGCGTAGCGTCGGTGCCGGGGGCGGGGCTTACCGCCATGGGGGCGGGGCTTACCGCGTCATGCCAGGTACAGTGTGCAACTATGGCAACATGCAATGCTTACTGTCACCTTTTCAGCAGACGCAACCCATCATTTCCTTTGGCGCTGAAGCGGCTGCTACTTTTCATGACATAGCACCGCCACTTGTTTTTCAAACATGCCCTCATTTAAATTGCTTTGGAGTAGAGGCAGCACGGTGGCTCAGTGGTTAGCACAGTAGCCTTGCAGCGCTGGGGTCCTGGGTTCAACTCCCACTAAGGGCAAAAAACCAATTGCATTGCAGTGAATTACATAGCATTGGGTCGGCGCAGGGGGCGTGGCTCGCTGGCTTAAGCCTGGTATGATTGGCCACGTCCATTGGGTGGGGGCGGGGCTTACCGGCTTTAGCCTGGTACAGTTGACAACACGCAATGCTTACTGCCACCTCTTCAGCAGACGCAACACTTCGTTACCTTTTGCGCTGGGGCCGCTGTTACTTCTCATGGCATAGCACCGCCATTTGTTTTATTGAACATGCCCGCGCGATGGGGGCGTGGCTTACCGGCTTAAGCCCGGTACAGTCGGCAACTTGCAGTGCATTGCGTAGCGTCGGTGCCGGGGGCGGGGCTTACCGCGATGGGGGCGGGGCTTACCGGCTTAAGCCCGGTACAGTCGGCAACTTGCAGTGCGTTGCGTAGCGTCGGTGCCGGGGGGCGGGGCTTACCGCGATGGGGCGGGGCTTACCGGCTTAAGCCCGGTACAGTCGGCAACTTGCAGTGCATTGCGTATTGTCGGTGCCGGGGGCGGGGCTTACCGCGATGGGGGCGGGGCTTACCGGCTTAAGCCCGGTACAGTCGGCAACTTGCAGTGCGTTGCGTAGCGTCGGTGCCGGGGGGCGGGGATTACCGCGATGGGGCGGGGCTTACCGGCTTAAGCCCGGTACAGATGGAAACATGCAGTGCATTGCATAGCGTCGGCGCCGGGGGCGGGGCTTACCGCGATGGGGCGGGGCTTACCGGCTTAAGCCCTGTACAGTCGGCAACATACAGTGCATTGCGTAGCGTCGGTGCCGGGGGCGGGGCTTACCGCCATGGGGGCGGGGCTTACCGCGTCATGCCAGGTACAGTGTGCAACTATGGCAACATGCAATGCTTACTGTCACCTTTTCAGCAGACGCAACCCATCATTTCCTTTGGCGCTGAAGCGGCTGCTACTTTTCATGACATAGCACCGCCACTTGTTTTTCAAACATGCCCTCATTTAAATTGCTTTGGAGTAGAGGCAGCACGGTGGCTCAGTGGTTAGCACAGTAGCCTTGCAGCGCTGGGGTCCTGGGTTCAACTCCCACTAAGGGCAAAAAACCAATTGCATTGCAGTGAATTACATAGCATTGGGTCGGCGCAGGGGGCGTGGCTCGCCGGCTTAAGCCTGGTATGATTGGCCACGTCCATTGGGTGGGGGCGGGGCTTACCGGCTTTAGCCTGGTACAGTTGACAACACGCAATGCTTACTGCCACCTCTTCAGCAGACGCAACACTTCGTTACCTTTTGCGCTGGGGCCGCTGTTACTTCTCATGGCATAGCACCGCCATTTGTTTTATTGAACATGCCCGCGCGATGGGGGCGTGGCTTACCGGCTTAAGCCCGGTACAGTCGGCAACTTGCAGTGCATTGCGTAGCGTCGGTGCCGGGGGCGGGGCTTACCGCGATGGGGGCGGGGCTTACCGGCTTAAGCCCGGTACAGTCGGCAACTTGCAGTGCGTTGCGTAGCGTCGGTGCCGGGGGCGGGGCTTACCGCGATGGGGCGGGGCTTACCGGCTTAAGCCCGGTACAGTCGGCAACTTGCAGTGCATTGCGTAGCGTCGGTGCCGGGGGCGGGGCTTACCGCGTTGGGGGCGGGGCTTACCGGCTTAAGCCCGGTACAGTCGGCAACTTGCAGTGCGTTGCGTAGCGTCGGTGCCGGGGGGCGGGGCTTACCGGCTTAAGCCCGGTACAGTCGGCAACTTGCAGTGCATTGCGTAGCGTCGGTGCCGGGGGCGGGGCTTACCGCGATGGGGGCGGGGCTTACCGGCTTAAGCCCGGTACAGTCGGCAACTTGCAGTGCGTTGCGTAGCGTCGGTGCCGGGGGCGGGGCTTACCGCGATGGGGCGGGGCTTACCGGCTTAAGCCCGGTACAGATGGAAACATGCAGTGCATTGCATAGCGTTGGCGCCGGGGGCGGGGCTTACCGCGATGGGGCGGGGCTTACCGGCTTAAGCCCTGTACAGTCGGCAACATACAGTGCATTGCGTAGCGTCGGTGCCGGGGGCGGGGCTTACCGCCATGGGGGCGGGGCTTACCGCGTCATGCCAGGTACAGTGTGCAACTATGGCAACATGCAATGCTTACTGTCACCTTTTCAGCAGACGCAACCCATCATTTCCTTTGGCGCTGAAGCGGCTGCTACTTTTCATGACATAGCACCGCCACTTGTTTTTCAAACATGCCCTCATTTAAATTGCTTTGGAGTAGAGGCAGCACGGTGGCTCAGTGGTTAGCACAGTAGCCTTGCAGCGCTGGGGTCCTGGGTTCAACTCCCACTAAGGGCAAAAAACCAATTGCATTGCAGTGAATTACATAGCATTGGGTCGGCGCAGGGGGCGTGGCTCGCTGGCTTAAGCCTGGTATGATTGGCCACGTCCATTGGGTGGGGGCGGGGCTTACCGGCTTTAGCCTGGTACAGTTGACAACACGCAATGCTTACTGCCACCTCTTCAGCAGACGCAACACTTCGTTACCTTTTGCGCTGGGGCCGCTGTTACTTCTCATGGCATAGCACCGCCATTTGTTTTATTGAACATGCCCGCGCGATGGGGGCGTGGCTTACCGGCTTAAGCCCGGTACAGTCGGCAACTTGCAGTGCATTGCGTAGCGTCGGTGCCGGGGCGGGGCTTACCGCGATGGGGCGGGGCTTACCGGCTTAAGCCCGGTACAGTCGGCAACTTGCAGTGCATTGCGTAGCGTCGGTGCCGGGGGCGGGGCTTACCGCGATGGGGGCGGGGCTTACCGGCTTAAGCCCGGTACAGTCGGCAACTTGCAGTGCGTTGCGTAGCGTCGGTGCCGGGGGGCGGGGCTTACCGCGATGGGGCGGGGCTTACCGGCTTAAGCCCGGTACAGTCGGCAACTTGCAGTGCATTGCGTAGCGTCGGTGCCGGGGGCGGGGCTTACCGCGATGGGGGCGGGGCTTACCGGCTTAAGCCCGGTACAGTCGGCAACTTGCAGTGCGTTGCGTAGCGTCGGTGCCGGGGGGCGGGGCTTACCGCGATGGGGCGGGGCTTACCGGCTTAAGCCCGGTACAGATGGAAACATGCAGTGCATTGCATAGCGTCGGCGCCGGGGGCGGGGCTTACCGCGATGGGGCGGGGCTTACCGGCTTAAGCCCTGTACAGTCGGCAACATACAGTGCATTGCGTAGCGTCGGTGCCGGGGGCGGGGCTTACCGCCATGGGGGCGGGGCTTACCGCGTCATGCCAGGTACAGTGTGCAACTATGGCAACATGCAATGCTTACTGTCACCTTTTCAGCAGACGCAACCCATCATTTCCTTTGGCGCTGAAGCGGCTGCTACTTTTCATGACATAGCACCGCCACTTGTTTTTCAAACATGCCCTCATTTAAATTGCTTTGGAGTAGAGGCAGCACGGTGGCTCAGTGGTTAGCACAGTAGCCTTGCAGCGCTGGGGTCCTGGGTTCAACTCCCACTAAGGGCAAAAAACCAATTGCATTGCAGTGAATTACATAGCATTGGGTCGGCGCAGGGGGCGTGGCTCGCTGGCTTAAGCCTGGTATGATTGGCCACGTCCATTGGGTGGGGGCGGGGCTTACCGGCTTTAGCCTGGTACAGTTGACAACACGCAATGCTTACTGCCACCTCTTCAGCAGACGCAACACTTCGTTACCTTTTGCGCTGGGGCCGCTGTTACTTCTCATGGCATAGCACCGCCATTTGTTTTATTGAACATGCCCGCGCGATGGGGGCGTGGCTTACCGGCTTAAGCCCGGTACAGTCGGCAACTTGCAGTGCATTGCGTAGCGTCGGTGCCGGGGGCGGGGCTTACCGCGATGGGGCGGGGCTTACCGGCTTAAGCCCGGTACAGTCGGCAACTTGCAGTGCATTGCGTAGCGTCGGTGCCGGGGGCGGGGCTTACCGCGATGGGGCGGGGCTTACCGGCTTAAGCCCGGTACAGTCGGCAACTTGCAGTGCATTGCGTAGCGTCGGTGCCGGGGGCGGGGCTTACCGCGATGGGGGCGGGGCTTACCGGCTTAAGCCCGGTACAGTCGGCAACTTGCAGTGCGTTGCGTAGCGTCGGTGCCGGGGGGCGGGGCTTACCGCGATGGGGCGGGGCTTACCGGCTTAAGCCCGGTACAGATGGAAACATGCAGTGCATTGCATAGCGTCGGCGCCGGGGGCGGGGCTTACCGCGATGGGGCGGGGCTTACCGGCTTAAGCCCTGTACAGTCGGCAACATACAGTGCATTGCGTAGCGTCGGTGCCGGGGGCGGGGCTTACCGCCATGGGGGCGGGGCTTACCGCGTCATGCCAGGTACAGTGTGCAACTATGGCAACATGCAATGCTTACTGTCACCTTTTCAGCAGACGCAACCCATCATTTCCTTTGGCGCTGAAGCGGCTGCTACTTTTCATGACATAGCACCGCCACTTGTTTTTCAAACATGCCCTCATTTAAATTGCTTTGGAGTAGAGGCAGCACGGTGGCTCAGTGGTTAGCACAGTAGCCTTGCAGCGCTGGGGTCCTGGGTTCAACTCCCACTAAGGGCAAAAAACCAATTGCATTGCAGTGAATTACATAGCATTGGGTCGGCGCAGGGGGCGTGGCTCGCGGCTTAAGCCTGGTATGATTGGCCACGTCCATTGGGTGGGGGCGGGGCTTACCGGCTTTAGCCTGGTACAGTTGACAACACGCAATGCTTACTGCCACCTCTTCAGCAGACGCAACACTTCGTTACCTTTTGCGCTGGGGCCGCTGTTACTTCTCATGGCATAGCACCGCCATTTGTTTTATTGAACATGCCCGCGCGATGGGGGCGTGGCTTACCGGCTTAAGCCCGGTACAGTCGGCAACTTGCAGTGCATTGCGTAGCGTCGGTGCCGGGGGCGGGGCTTACCGCGATGGGGGCGGGGCTTACCGGCTTAAGCCCGGTACAGTCGGCAACTTGCAGTGCGTTGCGTAGCGTCGGTGCCGGGGGGCGGGGCTTACCGCGATGGGGCGGGGCTTACCGGCTTAAGCCCGGTACAGTCGGCAACTTGCAGTGCATTGCGTAGCGTCGGTGCCGGGGGCGGGGCTTACCGCGATGGGGGCGGGGCTTACCGGCTTAAGCCCGGTACAGTCGGCAACTTGCAGTGCGTTGCGTAGCGTCGGTGCCGGGGGGCGGGGCTTACCGCGATGGGGCGGGGCTTACCGGCTTAAGCCGGTACAGTCGGCAACATGCAGTGCATTGCGTAGCGTCGGTGCCGGGGGCGGGGCTTACCGCCATGGGGGCGGGGCTTACCGCGTCATGCCAGGTACAGTGTGCAACTATGGCAACATGCAATGCTTACTGTCACCTTTTCAGCAGACGCAACCCATCATTTCCTTTGGCGCTGAAGCGGCTGCTACTTTTCATGACATAGCACCGCCACTTGTTTTTCAAACATGCCCTCATTTAAATTGCTTTGGAGTAGAGGCAGCACGGTGGCTCAGTGGTTAGCACAGTAGCCTTGCAGCGCTGGGGTCCTGGGTTCAACTCCCACTAAGGGCAAAAAACCAATTGCATTGCAGTGAATTACATAGCATTGGGTCGGCGCAGGGGGCGTGGCTCGCCGGCTTAAGCCTGGTATGATTGGCCACGTCCATTGGGTGGGGGCGGGGCTTACCGGCTTTAGCCTGGTACAGTTGACAACACGCAATGCTTACTGCCACCTCTTCAGCAGACGCAACACTTCGTTACCTTTTGCGCTGGGGCCGCTGTTACTTCTCATGGCATAGCACCGCCATTTGTTTTATTGAACATGCCCGCGCGATGGGGGCGTGGCTTACCGGCTTAAGCCCGGTACAGTCGGCAACTTGCAGTGCATTGCGTAGCGTCGGTGCCGGGGGCGGGGCTTACCGCGATGGGGGCGGGGCTTACCGGCTTAAGCCCGGTACAGTCGGCAACTTGCAGTGCGTTGCGTAGCGTCGGTGCCGGGGGCGGGGCTTACCGCGATGGGGCGGGGCTTACCGGCTTAAGCCCGGTACAGTCGGCAACTTGCAGTGCATTGCGTAGCGTCGGTGCCGGGGGCGGGGCTTACCGCGATGGGGCGGGGCTTACCGGCTTAAGCCCGGTACAGTCGGCAACTTGCAGTGCGTTGCGTAGCGTCGGTGCCGGGGGCGGGGCTACCGGCTTAAGCCCGGTACAGTCGGCAACTTGCAGTGCATTGCGTAGCGTCGGTGCCGGGGGCGGGGCTTACCGCGATGGGGGCGGGGCTTACCGGCTTAAGCCCGGTACAGTCGGCAACTTGCAGTGCGTTGCGTAGCGTCGGTGCCGGGGGGCGGGGCTTACCGCGATGGGGCGGGGCTTACCGGCTTAAGCCCGGTACAGATGGAAACATGCAGTGCATTGCATAGCGTCGGCGCCGGGGGCGGGGCTTACCGCGATGGGGCGGGGCTTACCGGCTTAAGCCCGGTACAGTCGGCAACATACAGTGCATTGCGTAGCGTCGGTGCCGGGGGCGGGGCTTACCGCCATGGGGGCGGGGCTTACCGCGTCATGCCAGGTACAGTGTGCAACTATGGCAACATGCAATGCTTACTGTCACCTTTTCAGCAGACGCAACCCATCATTTCCTTTGGCGCTGAAGCGGCTGCTACTTTTCATGACATAGCACCGCCACTTGTTTTTCAAACATGCCCTCATTTAAATTGCTTTGGAGTAGAGGCAGCACGGTGGCTCAGTGGTTAGCACAGTAGCCTTGCAGCGCTGGGGTCCTGGGTTCAACTCCCACTAAGGGCAAAAAACCAATTGCATTGCAGTGAATTACATAGCATTGGGTCGGCGCAGGGGGCGTGGCTCGCTGGCTTAAGCCTGGTATGATTGGCCACGTCCATTGGGTGGGGGCGGGGCTTACCGGCTTTAGCCTGGTACAGTTGACAACACGCAATGCTTACTGCCACCTCTTCAGCAGACGCAACACTTCGTTACCTTTTGCGCTGGGGCCGCTGTTACTTCTCATGGCATAGCACCGCCATTTGTTTTATTGAACATGCCCGCGCGATGGGGGCGTGGCTTACCGGCTTAAGCCCGGTACAGTCGGCAACTTGCAGTGCATTGCGTAGCGTCGGTGCCGGGGGCGGGGCTTACCGCGATGGGGCGGGGCTTACCGGCTTAAGCCCGGTACCGTCGGCAACTTGCAGTGCATTGCGTAGCGTCGGTGCCGGGGGCGGGGCTTACCGCGATGGGGGCGGGGCTTACCGGCTTAAGCCCGGTACAGTCGGCAACTTGCAGTGCGTTGCGTAGCGTCGGTGCCGGGGGGCGGGGCTTACCGCGATGGGGCGGGGCTTACCGGCTTAAGCCCGGTACAGTCGGCAACTTGCAGTGCATTGCGTAGCGTCGGTGCCGGGGGCGGGGCTTACCGCGATGGGGGCGGGGCTTACCGGCTTAAGCCCGGTACAGTCGGCAACTTGCAGTGCGTTGCGTAGCGTCGGTGCCGGGGGCGGGGCTTACCGCGATGGGGCGGGGCTTACCGGCTTAAGCCCGGTACAGATGGAAACATGCAGTGCATTGCATAGCGTCGGCGCCGGGGGCGGGGCTTACCGCGATGGGGCGGGGCTTACCGGCTTAAGCCCTGTACAGTCGGCAACATACAGTGCATTGCGTAGCGTCGGTGCCGGGGGCGGGGCTTACCGCCATGGGGGCGGGGCTTACCGCGTCATGCCAGGTACAGTGTGCAACTATGGCAACATGCAATGCTTACTGTCACCTTTTCAGCAGACGCAACCCATCATTTCCTTTGGCGCTGAAGCGGCTGCTACTTTTCATGACATAGCACCGCCACTTGTTTTTCAAACATGCCCTCATTTAAATTGCTTTGGAGTAGAGGCAGCACGGTGGCTCAGTGGTTAGCACAGTAGCCTTGCAGCGCTGGGGTCCTGGGTTCAACTCCCACTAAGGGCAAAAAACCAATTGCATTGCAGTGAATTACATAGCATTGGGTCGGCGCAGGGGGCGTGGCTCGCTGGCTTAAGCCTGGTATGATTGGCCACGTCCATTGGGTGGGGGCGGGGCTTACCGGCTTTAGCCTGGTACAGTTGACAACACGCAATGCTTACTGCCACCTCTTCAGCAGACGCAACACTTCGTTACCTTTTGCGCTGGGGCCGCTGTTACTTCTCATGGCATAGCACCGCCATTTGTTTTATTGAACATGCCCGCGCGATGGGGGCGTGGCTTACCGGCTTAAGCCCGGTACAGTCGGCAACTTGCAGTGCATTGCGTAGCGTCGGTGCCGGGGGCGGGGCTTACCGCGATGGGGCGGGGCTTACCGGCTTAAGCCCGGTACAGTCGGCAACTTGCAGTGCGTTGCGTAGCGTCGGTGCCGGGGGCGGGGCTTACCGCGATGGGGCGGGGCTTACCGGCTTAAGCCCGGTACAGTCGGCAACTTGCAGTGCATTGCGTAGCGTCGGTGCCGGGGGCGGGGCTTACCGCGATGGGGGCGGGGCTTACCGGCTTAAGCCCGGTACAGTCGGCAACTTGCAGTGCGTTGCGTAGCGTCGGTGCCGGGGGGCGGGGCTTACCGCGATGGGGCGGGGCTTACCGGCTTAAGCCCGGTACAGATGGAAACATGCAGTGCATTGCATAGCGTCGGCGCCGGGGGCGGGGCTTACCGCGATGGGGCGGGGCTTACCGGCTTAAGCCCTGTACAGTCGGCAACATACAGTGCATTGCGTAGCGTCGGTGCCGGGGGCGGGGCTTACCGCCATGGGGGCGGGGCTTACCGCGTCATGCCAGGTACAGTGTGCAACTATGGCAACATGCAATGCTTACTGTCACCTTTTCAGCAGACGCAACCCATCATTTCCTTTGGCGCTGAAGCGGCTGCTACTTTTCATGACATAGCACCGCCACTTGTTTTTCAAACATGCCCTCATTTAAATTGCTTTGGAGTAGAGGCAGCACGGTGGCTCAGTGGTTAGCACAGTAGCCTTGCAGCGCTGGGGTCCTGGGTTCAACTCCCACTAAGGGCAAAAAACCAATTGCATTGCAGTGAATTACATAGCATTGGGTCGGCGCAGGGGGCGTGGCTCGCTGGCTTAAGCCTGGTATGATTGGCCACGTCCATTGGGTGGGGGCGGGGCTTACCGGCTTTAGCCTGGTACAGTTGACAACACGCAATGCTTACTGCCACCTCTTCAGCAGACGCAACACTTCGTTACCTTTTGCGCTGGGGCCGCTGTTACTTCTCATGGCATAGCACCGCCATTTGTTTTATTGAACATGCCCGCGCGATGGGGGCGTGGCTTACCGGCTTAAGCCCGGTACAGTCGGCAACTTGCAGTGCATTGCGTAGCGTCGGTGCCGGGGGCGGGGCTTACCGCGATGGGGGCGGGGCTTACCGGCTTAAGCCCGGTACAGTCGGCAACTTGCAGTGCGTTGCGTAGCGTCGGGGCCGGGGGGCGGGGCTTACCGCGATGGGGCGGGGCTTACCGGCTTAAGCCCGGTACAGTCGGCAACATACAGTGCATTGCGTGGCGTCGGTGCCGGGGGCGGGGCTTACCGCCATGGGGGCGGGGCTTACCGCGTCATGCCAGGTACAGTGTGCAACTATGGCAACATGCAATGCTTACTGTCACCTTTTCAGCAGACGCAACCCATCATTTCCTTTGGCGCTGAAGCGGCTGCTACTTTTCATGACATAGCACCGCCACTTGTTTTTTAAACATGCCCTCATTTAAATTGCTTTGGAGTAGAGGCAGCACGGTGGCTCAGTGGTTAGCACAGTAGCCTTGCAGCGCTGGGGTCCTGGTTCAACTCCCACTAAGGGCAAAAAACCAATTGCATTGCAGTGAATTACATCGCATTGGGTCGGCGCAGGGGGCGTGGCTCGCTGGCTTAAGCCTGGTATGATTGGCCACGTCCATTGGGTGGGGGCGGGGCTTACCGGCTTTAGCCTGGTACAGTTGACAACACGCAATGCTTACTGCCACCTCTTCAGCAGACGCAACACTTCGTTACCTTTTGCGCTGGGGCCGCTGTTACTTCTCATGGCATAGCACCGCCATTTGTTTTATTGAACATGCCCGCGCGATGGGGGCGTGGCTTACCGGCTTAAGCCCGGTACAGTCGGCAACTTGCAGTGCATTGCGTAGCGTCGGTGCCGGGGGCGGGGCTTACCGCGATGGGGGCGGGGCTTACCGCCTAAAGCCCGGTACAGTCGGCAACTTGCAGTGCGTTGCGTAGCGTCGGTGCCGGGGGGCGGGGCTTACCGCGATGGGGCGGGGCTTACCGGCTTAAGCCCGGTACAGTCGGCAACTTGCAGTGCATTGCGTAGCGTCGGTGCCGGGGGCGGGGCTTACCGCGATGGGGGCGGGGCTTACCGCGTCATGCCAGGTACAGTGTGCAACTATGGCAACATGCAATGCTTACTGTCACCTTTTCAGCAGACGCAACCCATCATTTCCTTTGGCGCTGAAGCGGCTGCTACTTTTCATGACATAGCACCGCCACTTGTTTTTCAAACATGCCCTCATTTAAATTGCTTTGGAGTAGAGGCAGCACGGTGGCTCAGTGGTTAGCACAGTAGCCTTGCAGCGCTGGGGTCCTGGGTTCAACTCCCACTAAGGGCAAAAAACCAATTGCATTGCAGTGAATTACATAGCATTGGGTCGGCGCAGGGGGCGTGGCTCGCCGGCTTAAGCCTGGTATGATTGGCCACGTCCATTGGGTGGGGGCGGGGCTTACCGGCTTTAGCCTGGTACAGTTGACAACACGCAATGCTTACTGCCACCTCTTCAGCAGACGCAACACTTCGTTACCTTTTGCGCTGGGGCCGCTGTTACTTCTCATGGCATAGCACCGCCATTTGTTTTATTGAACATGCCCGCGCGATGGGGGCGTGGCTTACCGGCTTAAGCCCGGTACAGTCGGCAACTTGCAGTGCATTGCGTAGCGTCGGTGCCGGGGGCGGGGCTTACCGCGATGGGGGCGGGGCTTACCGGCTTAAGCCCGGTACAGTCGGCAACTTGCAGTGCGTTGCGTAGCGTCGGTGCCGGGGGCGGGGCTTACCGCGATGGGGCGGGGCTTACCGGCTTAAGCCCGGTACAGTCGGCAACTTGCAGTGCATTGCGTAGCGTCGGTGCCGGGGGCGGGGCTTACCGCGATGGGGGCGGGGCTTACCGGCTTAAGCCCGGTACAGTCGGCAACTTGCAGTGCGTTGCGTAGCGTCGGTGCCGGGGGCGGGGCTTACCGGCTTAAGCCCGGTACAGTCGGCAACTTGCAGTGCATTGCGTAGCGTCGGTGCCGGGGGCGGGGCTTACCGCGATGGGGGCGGGGCTTACCGGCTTAAGCCCGGTACAGTCGGCAACTTGCAGTGCGTTGCGTAGCGTCGGTGCCGGGGGGCGGGGCTTACCGCGATGGGGCGGGGCTTACCGGCTTAAGCCCGGTACAGATGGAAACATGCAGTGCATTGCATAGCGTCGGCGCCGGGGGCGGGGCTTACCGCGATGGGGCGGGGCTTACCGGCTTAAGCCCTGTACAGTCGGCAACATCCAGTGCATTGCGTAGCGTCGGTGCCGGGGGCGGGGCTTACCGCCATGGGGGCGGGGCTTACCGCGTCATGCCAGGTACAGTGTGCAACTATGGCAACATGCAATGCTTACTGTCACCTTTTCAGCAGACGCAACCCATCATTTCCTTTGGCGCTGAAGCGGCTGCTACTTTTCATGACATAGCACCGCCACTTGTTTTTCAAACATGCCCTCATTTAAATTGCTTTGGAGTAGAGGCAGCACGGTGGCTCAGTGGTTAGCACAGTAGCCTTGCAGCGCTGGGGTCCTGGGTTCAACTCCCACTAAGGGCAAAAAACCAATTGCATTGCAGTGAATTACATAGCATTGGGTCGGCGCAGGGGGCGTGGCTCGCTGGCTTAAGCCTGGTATGATTGGCCACGTCCATTGGGTGGGGGCGGGGCTTACCGGCTTTAGCCTGGTACAGTTGACAACACGCAATGCTTACTGCCACCTCTTCAGCAGACGCAACACTTCGTTACCTTTTGCGCTGGGGCCGCTGTTACTTCTCATGGCATAGCACCGCCATTTGTTTTATTGAACATGCCCGCGCGATGGGGGCGTGGCTTACCGGCTTAAGCCCGGTACAGTCGGCAACTTGCAGTGCATTGCGTAGCGTCGGTGCCGGGGGCGGGGCTTACCGCGATGGGGGCGGGGCTTACCGGCTTAAGCCCGGTACAGTCGGCAACTTGCAGTGCGTTGCGTAGCGTCGGGGCCGGGGGGCGGGGCTTACCGGCTTAAGCCCGGTACAGTCGGCAACTTGCAGTGCATTGCGTAGCGTCGGTGCCGGGGGCGGGGCTTACCGCGATGGGGCGGGGCTTACCGGCTTAAGCCCGGTACAGTCGGCAACTTGCAGTGCGTTGCGTAGCGTCGGTGCCGGGGGGCGGGGCTTACCGCGATGGGGCGGGGCTTACCGGCTTAAGCCCGGTACAGATGGAAACATGCAGTGCATTGCATAGCGTCGGCGCCGGGGGCGGGGCTTACCGCGATGGGGCGGGGCTTACCGGCTTAAGCCCTGTACAGTCGGCAACATACAGTGCATTGCGTAGCGTCGGTGCCGGGGGCGGGGCTTACCGCCATGGGGGCGGGGCTTACCGCGTCATGCCAGGTACAGTGTGCAACTATGGCAACATGCAATGCTTACTGTCACCTTTTCAGCAGACGCAACCCATCATTTCCTTTGGCGCTGAAGCGGCTGCTACTTTTCATGACATAGCACCGCCACTTGTTTTTCAAACATGCCCTCATTTAAATTGCTTTGGAGTAGAGGCAGCACGGTGGCTCAGTGGTTAGCACAGTAGCCTTGCAGCGCTGGGGTCCTGGGTTCAACTCCCACTAAGGGCAAAAAACCAATTGCATTGCAGTGAATTACATAGCATTGGGTCGGCGCAGGGGGCGTGGCTCGCTGGCTTAAGCCTGGTATGATTGGCCACGTCCATTGGGTGGGGGCGGGGCTTACCGGCTTTAGCCTGGTACAGTTGACAACACGCAATGCTTACTGCCACCTCTTCAGCAGACGCAACACTTCGTTACCTTTTGCGCTGGGGCCGCTGTTACTTCTCATGGCATAGCACCGCCATTTGTTTTATTGAACATGCCCGCGCGATGGGGGCGTGGCTTACCGGCTTAAGCCCGGTACAGTCGGCAACTTGCAGTGCATTGCGTAGCGTCGGTGCCGGGGGCGGGGCTTACCGCGATGGGGCGGGGCTTACCGGCTTAAGCCCGGTACAGTCGGCAACTTGCAGTGCATTGCGTAGCGTCGGTGCCGGGGGCGGGGCTTACCGCGATGGGGGCGGGGCTTACCGGCTTACGCCCGGTACCGTCGGCAACTTGCAGTGCGTTGCGTAGCGTCGGTGCCGGGGGCGGGGCTTACCGCGATGGGGCGGGGCTTACCGGCTTAAGCCCGGTACAGTCGGCAACTTGCAGTGCATTGCGTAGCGTCGGTGCCGGGGGCGGGGCTTACCGCGATGGGGGCGGGGCTTACCGGCTTAAGCCCGGTACAGTCGGCAACTTGCAGTGCGTTGCGTAGCGTCGGTGCCGGGGGGCGGGGCTTACCGCGATGGGGCGGGGCTTACCGGCTTAAGCCCGGTACAGATGGAAACATGCAGTGCATTGCATAGCGTCGGCGCCGGGGGCGGGGCTTACCGCGATGGGGCGGGGCTTACCGGCTTAAGCCCGGTACAGTCGGCAACATACAGTGCATTGCGTAGCGTCGGTGCCGGGGGCGGGGCTTACCGCCATGGGGGCGGGGCTTACCGCGTCATGCCAGGTACAGTGTGCAACTATGGCAACATGCAATGCTTACTGTCACCTTTTCAGCAGACGCAACCCATCATTTCCTTTGGCGCTGAAGCGGCTGCTACTTTTCATGACATAGCACCGCCACTTGTTTTTCAAACATGCCCTCATTTAAATTGCTTTGGAGTAGAGGCAGCACGGTGGCTCAGTGGTTAGCACAGTAGCCTTGCAGCGCTGGGGTCCTGGGTTCAACTCCCACTAAGGGCAAAAAACCAATTGCATTGCAGTGAATTACATAGCATTGGGTCGGCGCAGGGGGCGTGGCTCGCTGGCTTAAGCCTGGTATGATTGGCCACGTCCATTGGGTGGGGGCGGGGCTTACCGGCTTTAGCCTGGTACAGTTGACAACACGCAATGCTTACTGCCACCTCTTCAGCAGACGCAACACTTCGTTACCTTTTGCGCTGGGGCCGCTGTTACTTCTCATGGCATAGCACCGCCATTTGTTTTATTGAACATGCCCGCGCGATGGGGGCGTGGCTTACCGGCTTAAGCCCGGTACAGTCGGCAACTTGCAGTGCATTGCGTAGCGTCGGTGCCGGGGGCGGGGCTTACCGCGATGGGGCGGGGCTTACCGGCTTAAGCCCGGTACAGTCGGCAACTTGCAGTGCGTTGCGTAGCGTCGGTGCCGGGGGCGGGGCTTACCGCGATGGGGCGGGGCTTACCGGCTTAAGCCCGGTACAGTCGGCAACTTGCAGTGCATTGCGTAGCGTCGGTGCCGGGGGCGGGGCTTACCGCGATGGGGGCGGGGCTTACCGGCTTAAGCCCGGTACAGTCGGCAACTTGCAGTGCGTTGCGTAGCGTCGGTGCCGGGGGGCGGGGCTTACCGCGATGGGGCGGGGCTTACCGGCTTAAGCCCGGTACAGATGGAAACATGCAGTGCATTGCATAGCGTCGGCGCCGGGGGCGGGGCTTACCGCGATGGGGCGGGGCTTACCGGCTTAAGCCCTGTACAGTCGGCAACATACAGTGCATTGCGTAGCGTCGGTGCCGGGGGCGGGGCTTACCGCCATGGGGGCGGGGCTTACCGCGTCATGCCAGGTACAGTGTGCAACTATGGCAACATGCAATGCTTACTGTCACCTTTTCAGCAGACGCAACCCATCATTTCCTTTGGCGCTGAAGCGGCTGCTACTTTTCATGACATAGCACCGCCACTTGTTTTTCAAACATGCCCTCATTTAAATTGCTTTGGAGTAGAGGCAGCACGGTGGCTCAGTGGTTAGCACAGTAGCCTTGCAGCGCTGGGGTCCTGGGTTCAACTCCCACTAAGGGCAAAAAACCAATTGCATTGCAGTGAATTACATAGCATTGGGTCGGCGCAGGGGGCGTGGCTCGCTGGCTTAAGCCTGGTATGATTGGCCACGTCCATTGGGTGGGGGCGGGGCTTACCGGCTTTAGCCTGGTACAGTTGACAACACGCAATGCTTACTGCCACCTCTTCAGCAGACGCAACACTTCGTTACCTTTTGCGCTGGGGCCGCTGTTACTTCTCATGGCATAGCACCGCCATTTGTTTTATTGAACATGCCCGCGCGATGGGGGCGTGGCTTACCGGCTTAAGCCCGGTACAGTCGGCAACTTGCAGTGCATTGCGTAGCGTCGGTGCCGGGGGCGGGGCTTACCGCGATGGGGGGCGGGGCTTACCGGCTTAAGCCCGGTACAGTCGGCAACTTGCAGTGCATTGCGTAGCGTCGGTGCCGGGGGCGGGGCTTACCGCGATGGGGCGGGGCTTACCGGCTTAAGCCCGGTACAGTCGGCAACTTGCAGTGCATTGCGTAGCGTCGGTGCCGGGGGCGGGGCTTACCGCCATGGGGGCGGGGCTTACCGCGTCATGCCAGGTACAGTGTGCAACTATGGCAACATGCAATGCTTACTGTCACCTTTTCAGCAGACGCAACCCATCATTTCCTTTGGCGCTGAAGCGGCTGCTACTTTTCATGACATAGCACCGCCACTTGTTTTTCAAACATGCCCTCATTTAAATTGCTTTGGAGTAGAGGCAGCACGGTGGCTCAGTGGTTAGCACAGTAGCCTTGCAGCGCTGGGGTCCTGGGTTCAACTCCCACTAAGGGCAAAAAACCAATTGCATTGCAGTGAATTACATAGCATTGGGTCGGCGCAGGGGGCGTGGCTCGCTGGCTTAAGCCTGGTATGATTGGCCACGTCCATTGGGTGGGGGCGGGGCTTACCGGCTTTAGCCTGGTACAGTTGACAACACGCAATGCTTACTGCCACCTCTTCAGCAGACGCAACACTTCGTTACCTTTTGCGCTGGGGCCGCTGTTACTTCTCATGGCATAGCACCGCCATTTGTTTTATTGAACATGCCCGCGCGATGGGGGCGTGGCTTACCGGCTTAAGCCCGGTACAGTCGGCAACTTGCAGTGCATTGCGTAGCGTCGGTGCCGGGGGCGGGGCTTACCGCGATGGGGGCGGGGCTTACCGGCTTAAGCCCGGTACAGTCGGCAACTTGCAGTGCGTTGCGTAGCGTCGGTGCCGGGGGGCGGGGCTTACCGCGATGGGGCGGGGCTTACCGGCTTAAGCCCGGTACAGTCGGCAACTTGCAGTGCATTGCGTAGCGTCGGTGCCGGGGGCGGGGCTTACCGCGATGGGGGCGGGGCTTACCGGCTTAAGCCCGGTACAGTCGGCAACTTGCAGTGCGTTGCGTAGCGTCGGTGCCGGGGGGCGGGGCTTACCGCGATGGGGCGGGGCTTACCGGCTTAAGCCCGGTACAGATGGAAACATGCAGTGCATTGCATAGCGTCGGCGCCGGGGGCGGGGCTTACCGCGATGGGGCGGGGCTTACCGGCTTAAGCCCTGTACAGTCGGCAACATACAGTGCATTGCGTAGCGTCGGTGCCGGGGGCGGGGCTTACCGCCATGGGGGCGGGGCTTACCGCGTCATGCCAGGTACAGTGTGCAACTATGGCAACATGCAATGCTTACTGTCACCTTTTCAGCAGACGCAACCCATCATTTCCTTTGGCGCTGAAGCGGCTGCTACTTTTCATGACATAGCACCGCCACTTGTTTTTCAAACATGCCCTCATTTAAATTGCTTTGGAGTAGAGGCAGCACGGTGGCTCAGTGGTTAGCACAGTAGCCTTGCAGCGCTGGGGTCCTGGGTTCAACTCCCACTAAGGGCAAAAAACCAATTGCATTGCAGTGAATTACATAGCATTGGGTCGGCGCAGGGGGCGTGGCTCGCTGGCTTAAGCCTGGTATGATTGGCCACGTCCATTGGGTGGGGGCGGGGCTTACCGGCTTTAGCCTGGTACAGTTGACAACACGCAATGCTTACTGCCACCTCTTCAGCAGACGCAACACTTCGTTACCTTTTGCGCTGGGGCCGCTGTTACTTCTCATGGCATAGCACCGCCATTTGTTTTATTGAACATGCCCGCGCGATGGGGGCGTGGCTTACCGGCTTAAGCCCGGTACAGTCGGCAACTTGCAGTGCATTGCGTAGCGTCGGTGCCGGGGGCGGGGCTTACCGCGATGGGGCGGGGCTTACCGGCTTAAGCCCGGTACAGTCGGCAACTTGCAGTGCGTTGCGTAGCGTCGGTGCCGGGGGCGGGGCTTACCGCGATGGGGCGGGGCTTACCGGCTTAAGCCCGGTACAGTCGGCAACTTGCAGTGCATTGCGTAGCGTCGGTGCCGGGGGCGGGGCTTACCGCGATGGGGGCGGGGCTTACCGGCTTAAGCCCGGTACAGTCGGCAACTTGCAGTGCGTTGCGTAGCGTCGGTGCCGGGGGGCGGGGCTTACCGGCTTAAGCCCGGTACAGTCGGCAACTTGCAGTGCATTGCGTAGCGTCGGTGCCGGGGGCGGGGCTTACCGCGATGGGGGCGGGGCTTACCGGCTTAAGCCCGGTACAGTCGGCAACTTGCAGTGCGTTGCGTAGCGTCGGTGCCGGGGGGCGGGGCTTACCGCGATGGGGCGGGGCTTACCGGCTTAAGCCCGGTACAGAGGGAAACATGCAGTGCAGTGCATAGCGTCGGCGCCGGGGGCGGGGCTTACCGCGATGGGGCGGGGCTTACCGGCTTAAGCCCTGTACAGTCGGCAACATACAGTGCATTGCGTAGCGTCGGTGCCGGGGGCGGGGCTTACCGCCATGGGGGCGGGGCTTACCGCGTCATGCCAGGTACAGTGTGCAACTATGGCAACATGCAATGCTTACTGTCACCTTTTCAGCAGACGCAACCCATCATTTCCTTTGGCGCTGAAGCGGCTGCTACTTTTCATGACATAGCACCGCCACTTGTTTTTCAAACATGCCCTCATTTAAATTGCTTTGGAGTAGAGGCAGCACGGTGGCTCAGTGGTTAGCACAGTAGCCTTGCAGCGCTGGGGTCCTGGGTTCAACTCCCACTAAGGGCAAAAAACCAATTGCATTGCAGTGAATTACATAGCATTGGGTCGGCGCAGGGGGCGTGGCTCGCTGGCTTAAGCCTGGTATGATTGGCCACGTCCATTGGGTGGGGGCGGGGCTTACCGGCTTTAGCCTGGTACAGTTGACAACACGCAATGCTTACTGCCACCTCTTCAGCAGACGCAACACTTCGTTACCTTTTGCGCTGGGGCCGCTGTTACTTCTCATGGCATAGCACCGCCATTTGTTTTATTGAACATGCCCGCGCGATGGGGGCGTGGCTTACCGGCTTAAGCCCGGTACAGTCGGCAACTTGCAGTGCATTGCGTAGCGTCGGTGCCGGGGGCGGGGCTTACCGCGATGGGGGCGGGGCTTACCGGCTTAAGCCCGGTACAGTCGGCAACTTGCAGTGCGTTGCGTAGCGTCGGTGCCGGGGGGCGGCTTACCGCGATGGGGCGGGGCTTACCGGCTTAAGCCCGG
This sequence comes from Dendropsophus ebraccatus, assembly GCF_027789765.1. Classification (NCBI taxonomy): domain Eukaryota; kingdom Metazoa; phylum Chordata; class Amphibia; order Anura; family Hylidae; genus Dendropsophus; species Dendropsophus ebraccatus. The sequence goes on along the minus strand of NW_027209831.1, from coordinate 64,536 downwards.
TACAGTCGGCAACTTGCAGTGCATTGCGTAGCGTCGGTGCCGGGGGCGGGGCTTACCGCGATGGGGGCGGGGCTTACCGGCTTAAGCCCGGTACAGTCGGCAACTTGCAGTGCGTTGCGTAGCGTCGGTGCCGGGGGGCGGGGCTTACCGCGATGGGGCGGGGCTTACCGGCTTAAGCCCGGTACAGATGGAAACATGCAGTGCATTGCATAGCGTCGGCGCCGGGGGCGGGGCTTACCGCGATGGGGCGGGGCTTACCGGCTTAAGCCCTGTACAGTCGGCAACATACAGTGCATTGCGTAGCGTCGGTGCCGGGGGCGGGGCTTACCGCCATGGGGGCGGGGCTTACCGCGTCATGCCAGGTACAGTGTGCAACTATGGCAACATGCAATGCTTACTGTCACCTTTTCAGCAGACGCAACCCATCATTTCCTTTGGCGCTGAAGCGGCTGCTACTTTTCATGACATAGCACCGCCACTTGTTTTTCAAACATGCCCTCATTTAAATTGCTTTGGAGTAGAGGCAGCACGGTGGCTCAGTGGTTAGCACAGTAGCCTTGCAGCGCTGGGGTCCTGGGTTCAACTCCCACTAAGGGCAAAAAACCAATTGCATTGCAGTGAATTACATAGCATTGGGTCGGCGCAGGGGGCGTGGCTCGCTGGCTTAAGCCTGGTATGATTGGCCACGTCCATTTGGTGGGGGCGGGGCTTACCGACTTTAGCCTGGTACAGTTGACAACACGCAATGCTTACTGCCACCTCTTCAGCAGACGCAACACTTCGTTACCTTTTGCGCTGGGGCCGCTGTTACTTCTCATGGCATAGCACCGCCATTTGTTTTATTGAACATGCCCGCGCGATGGGGGCGTGGCTTACCGGCTTAAGCCCGGTACAGTCGGCAACTTGCAGTGCATTGCGTAGCGTCGGTGCCGGGGGCGGGGCTTACCGCGATGGGGGCGGGGCTTACCGGCTTAAGCCCGGTACAGTCGGCAACTTGCAGTGCGTTGCGTAGCGTCGGTGCCGGGGGGCGGGGCTTACCGCGATGGGGCGGGGCTTACCGGCTTAAGCCCGGTACAGTCGGCAACTTGCAGTGCATTGCGTAGCGTCGGTGCCGGGGGCGGGGCTTACCGCGATGGGGGCGGGGCTTACCGGCTTAAGCCCGGTACAGTCGGCAACTTGCAGTGCGTTGCGTAGCGTCGGTGCCGGGGGGCGGGGCTTACCGGCTTAAGCCCGGTACAGTCGGCAACTTGCAGTGCATTGCGTAGCGTCGGTGCCGGGGGCGGGGCTTACCGCGATGGGGGCGGGGCTTACCGGCTTAAGCCCGGTACAGTCGGCAACTTGCAGTGCGTTGCGTAGCGTCGGTGCCGGGGGGCGGGGCTTACCGCGATGGGGCGGGGCTTACCGGCTTAAGCCCGGTACAGATGGAAACATGCAGTGCATTGCATAGCGTTGGCGCCGGGGGCGGGGCTTACCGCGATGGGGCGGGGCTTACCGGCTTAAGCCCTGTACAGTCGGCAACATACAGTGCAGTGCGTAGCGTCGGTGCCGGGGGCGGGGCTTACCGCCATGGGGGCGGGGCTTACCGCGTCATGCCAGGTACAGTGTGCAACTATGGCAACATGCAATGCTTACTGTCACCTTTTCAGCAGACGCAACCCATCATTTCCTTTGGCGCTGAAGCGGCTGCTACTTTTCATGACATAGCACCGCCACTTGTTTTTCAAACATGCCCTCATTTAAATTGCTTTGGAGTAGAGGCAGCACGGTGGCTCAGTGGTTAGCACAGTAGCCTTGCAGCGCTGGGGTCCTGGGTTCAACTCCCACTAAGGGCAAAAAACCAATTGCATTGCAGTGAATTACATAGCATTGGGTCGGCGCAGGGGGCGTGGCTCGCTGGCTTAAGCCTGGTATGATTGGCCACGTCCATTGGGTGGGGGCGGGGCTTACCGGCTTTAGCCTGGTACAGTTGACAACACGCAATGCTTACTGCCACCTCTTCAGCAGACGCAACACTTCGTTACCTTTTGCGCTGGGGCCGCTGTTACTTCTCATGGCATAGCACCGCCATTTGTTTTATTGAACATGCCCGCGCGATGGGGGCGGGGCTTACCGGCTTAAGCCCGGTACAGTCGGCAACTTGCAGTGCATTGCGTAGCGTCGGTGCCGGGGGCGGGGCTTACCGCGATGGGGCGGGGCTTACCGGCTTAAGCCCGGTACAGTCGGCAACTTGCAGTGCATTGCGTAGCGTCGGTGCCGGGGGCGGGGCTTACCGCGATGGGGGCGTGGCTTACCGGCTTAAGCCCGGTACAGTCGGCAACTTGCAGTGCGTTGCGTAGCGTCGGTGCCGGGGGGCGGGGCTTACCGCGATGGGGCGGGGCTTACCGGCTTAAGCCCGGTACAGTCGGCAACTTGCAGTGCATTGCGTAGCGTCGGTGCCGGGGGCGGGGCTTACCGCGATGGGGGCGGGGCTTACCGGCTTAAGCCCGGTACAGTCGGCAACTTGCAGTGCGTTGCGTAGCGTCGGTGCCGGGGGGCGGGGCTTACCGCGATGGGGCGGGGCTTACCGGCTTAAGCCCGGTACAGATGGAAACATGCAGTGCATTGCATAGCGTCGGCGCCGGGGGCGGGGCTTACCGCGATGGGGCGGGGCTTACCGGCTTAAGCCCTGTACAGTCGGCAACATACAGTGCATTGCGTAGCGTCGGTGCCGGGGGCGGGGCTTACCGCCATGGGGGCGGGGCTTACCGCGTCATGCCAGGTACAGTGTGCAACTATGGCAACATGCAATGCTTACTGTCACCTTTTCAGCAGACGCAACCCATCATTTCCTTTGGCGCTGAAGCGGCTGCTACTTTTCATGACATAGCACCGCCACTTGTTTTTCAAACATGCCCTCATTTAAATTGCTTTGGAGTAGAGGCAGCACGGTGGCTCAGTGGTTAGCACAGTAGCCTTGCAGCGCTGGGGTCCTGGGTTCAACTCCCACTAAGGGCAAAAAACCAATTGCATTGCAGTGAATTACATAGCATTGGGTCGGCGCAGGGGGCGTGGCTCGCTGGCTTAAGCCTGGTATGATTGGCCACGTCCATTGGGTGGGGGCGGGGCTTACCGGCTTTAGCCTGGTACAGTTGACAACACGCAATGCTTACTGCCACCTCTTCAGCAGACGCAACACTTCGTTACCTTTTGCGCTGGGGCCGCTGTTACTTCTCATGGCATAGCACCGCCATTTGTTTTATTGAACATGCCCGCGCGATGGGGGCGTGGCTTACCGGCTTAAGCCCGGTACAGTCGGCAACTTGCAGTGCATTGCGTAGCGTCGGTGCCGGGGGCGGGGCTTACCGCCATGGGGGCGGGGCTTACCGGCTTAAGCCCGGTACAGTCGGCAACTTGCAGTGCGTTGCGTAGCGTCGGTGCCGGGGGCGGGGCTTACCGCGATGGGGCGGGGCTTACCGGCTTAAGCCCGGTACAGTCGGCAACTTGCTGTGCATTGCGTAGCGTCGGTGCCGGGGGCGGGGCTTACCGCGATGGGGGCGGGGCTTACCGGCTTAAGCCCGGTACAGTCGGCAACTTGCAGTGCGTTGCGTAGCGTCGGTGCCGGGGGGCGGGGCTTACCGCGATGGGGCGGGGCTTACCGGCTTAAGCCCGGTACAGATGGAAACATGCAGTGCATTGCATAGCGTCGGCGCCGGGGGCGGGGCTTACCGCGATGGGGCGGGGCTTACCGGCTTAAGCCCTGTACAGTCGGCAACATCCAGTGCATTGCGTAGCGTCGGTGCCGGGGGCGGGGCTTACCGCCATGGGGGCGGGGCTTACCGCGTCATGCCAGGTACGGTGTGCAACTATGGCAACATGCAATGCTTACTGTCACCTTTTCAGCAGACGCAACCCATCATTTCCTTTGGCGCTGAAGCGGCTGCTACTTTTCATGACATAGCACCGCCACTTGTTTTTCAAACATGCCCTCATTTAAATTGCTTTGGAGTAGAGGCAGCACGGTGGCTCAGTGGTTAGCACAGTAGCCTTGCAGCGCTGGGGTCCTGGGTTCAACTCCCACTAAGGGCAAAAAACCAATTGCATTGCAGTGAATTACATAGCATTGGGTCGGCGCAGGGGGCGTGGCTCGCTGGCTTAAGCCTGGTATGATTGGCCACGTCCATTGGGTGGGGGCGGGGCTTACCGGCTTTAGCCTGGTACAGTTGACAACACGCAATGCTTACTGCCACCTCTTCAGCAGACGCAACACTTCGTTACCTTTTGCGCTGGGGCCGCTGTTACTTCTCATGGCATAGCACCGCCATTTGTTTTATTGAACATGCCCGCGCGATGGGGGCGTGGCTTACCGGCTTAAGCCCGGTACAGTCGGCAACTTGCAGTGCATTGCGTAGCGTCGGTGCCGGGGGCGGGGCTTACCGCGATGGGGGCGGGGCGTACCGGCTTAAGCCCGGTACAGTCGGCAACTTGCAGTGCGTTGCGTAGCGTCGGTGCCGGGGGGCGGGGCTTACCGCGATGGGGCGGGGCTTACCGGCTTAAGCCCGGTACAGTCGGCAACTTGCAGTGCATTGCGTAGCGTCGGTGCCGGGGGCGGGGCTTACCGCGATGGGGGCGGGGCTTACCGGCTTAAGCCCGGTACAGTCGGCAACTTGCAGTGCGTTGCGTAGCGTCGGTGCCGGGGGGCGGGGCTTACCGGCTTAAGCCCGGTACAGTCGGCAACTTGCAGTGCATTGCGTAGCGTCGGTGCCGGGGGCGGGGCTTACCGCGATGGGGGCGGGGCTTACCGGCTTAAGCCCGGTACAGTCGGCAACTTGCAGTGCGTTGCGTAGCGTCGGTGCCGGGGGGCGGGGCTTACCGCGATGGGGCGGGGCTTACCGGCTTAAGCCCGGTACAGATGGAAACATGCAGTGCATTGCATAGCGTCGGCGCCGGGGGCGGGGCTTACCGCGATGGGGCGGGGCTTACCGGCTTAAGCCCTGTACAGTCGGCAACATACAGTGCATTGCGTAGCGTCGGTGCCGGGGGCGGGGCTTACCGCCATGGGGGCGGGGCTTACCGCGTCATGCCAGGTACAGTGTGCAACTATGGCAACATGCAATGCTTACTGTCACCTTTTCAGCAGACGCAACCCATCATTTCCTTTGGCGCTGAAGCGGCTGCTACTTTTCATGACATAGCACCGCCACTTGTTTTTCAAACATGCCCTCATTTAAATTGCTTTGGAGTAGAGGCAGCACGGTGGCTCAGTGGTTAGCACAGTAGCCTTGCAGCGCTGGGGTCCTGGGTTCAACTCCCACTAAGGGCAAAAAACCAATTGCATTGCAGTGAATTACATAGCATTGGGTCGGCGCAGGGGGCGTGGCTCGCTGGCTTAAGCCTGGTATGATTGGCCACGTCCATTGGGTGGGGGCGGGGCTTACCGGCTTTAGCCTGGTACAGTTGACAACACGCAATGCTTACTGCCACCTCTTCAGCAGACGCAACACTTCGTTACCTTTTGCGCTGGGGCCGCTGTTACTTCTCATGGCATAGCACCGCCATTTGTTTTATTGAACATGCCCGCGCGATGGGGGCGTGGCTTACCGGCTTAAGCCCGGTACAGTCGGCAACTTGCAGTGCATTGCGTAGCGTCGGTGCCGGGGGCGGGGCTTACCGCGATGGGGGCGGGGCTTACCGGCTTAAGCCCGGTACAGTCGGCAACTTGCAGTGCGTTGCGTAGCGTCGGTGCCGGGGGCGGGGCTTACCGCGATGGGGCGGGGCTTACCGGCTTAAGCCCGGTACAGTCGGCAACTTGCAGTGCATTGCGTAGCGTCGGTGCCGGGGGCGGGGCTTACCGCGATGGGGGCGGGGCTTACCGGCTTAAGCCCGGTACAGTCGGCAACTTGCAGTGCGTTGCGTAGCGTCGGTGCCGGGGGGCGGGGCTTACCGCGATGGGGCGGGGCTTACCGGCTTAAGCCCGGTACAGATGGAAACATGCAGTGCATTGCATAGCGTCGGCGCCGGGGGCGGGGCTTACCGCGATGGGGCGGGGCTTACCGGCTTAAGCCCTGTACAGTCGGCAACATACAGTGCATTGCGTAGCGTCGGTGCCGGGGGCGGGGCTTACCGCCATGGGGGCGGGGCTTACCGCGTCATGCCAGGTACAGTGTGCAACTATGGCAACATGCAATGCTTACTGTCACCTTTTCAGCAGACGCAACCCATCATTTCCTTTGGCGCTGAAGCGGCTGCTACTTTTCATGACATAGCACCGCCACTTGTTTTTCAAACATGCCCTCATTTAAATTGCTTTGGAGTAGAGGCAGCACGGTGGCTCAGTGGTTAGCACAGTAGCCTTGCAGCGCTGGGGTCCTGGGTTCAACTCCCACTAAGGGCAAAAAACCAATTGCATTGCAGTGAATTACATAGCATTGGGTCGGCGCAGGGGGCGTGGCTCGCTGGCTTAAGCCTGGTATGATTGGCCACGTCCATTGGGTGGGGGCGGGGCTTACCGGCTTTAGCCTGGTACAGTTGACAACACGCAATGCTTACTGCCACCTCTTCAGCAGACGCAACACTTCGTTACCTTTTGCGCTGGGGCCGCTGTTACTTCTCATGGCATAGCACCGCCATTTGTTTTATTGAACATGCCCGCGCGATGGGGGCGTGGCTTACCGGCTTAAGCCCGGTACAGTCGGCAACTTGCAGTGCATTGCGTAGCGTCGGTGCCGGGGGCGGGGCTTACCGCGATGGGGGCGGGGCTTACCGGCTTAAGCCCGGTACAGTCGGCAACTTGCAGTGCGTTGCGTAGCGTCGGTGCCGGGGGCGGGGCGTACCGCGATGGGGCGGGGCTTACCGGCTTAAGCCCGGTACAGTCGGCAACTTGCAGTGCATTGCGTAGCGTCGGTGCCGGGGGCGGGGCTTACCGCGATGGGGCGGGGCTTACCGGCTTAAGCCCGTTACAGTCGGCAACTTGCAGTGCGTTGCGTAGCGTCGGTGCTTACCGGCTTAAGCCCGGTACAGTCGGCAACTTGCAGTGCATTGCGTAGCGTCGGTGCCGGGGGCGGGGCTTACCGCGATGGGGGCGGGGCTTACCGGCTTAAGCCCGGTACAGTCGGCAACTTGCAGTGCGTTGCGTAGCGTCGGTGCCGGGGGGCGGGGCTTACCGCGATGGGGCGGGGCTTACCGGCTTAAGCCCGGTACAGATGGAAACATGCAGTGCATTGCATAGCGTCGGCGCCGGGGGCGGGGCTTACCGCGATGGGGCGGGGCTTACCGGCTTAAGCCCTGTACAGTCGGCAACATACAGTGCATTGCGTAGCGTCGGTGCCGGGGGCGGGGCTTACCGCCATGGGGGCGGGGCTTACCGCGTCATGCCAGGTACAGTGTGCAACTATGGCAACATGCAATGCTTACTGTCACCTTTTCAGCAGACGCAACCCATCATTTCCTTTGGCGCTGAAGCGGCTGCTACTTTTCATGACATAGCACCGCCACTTGTTTTTCAAACATGCCCTCATTTAAATTGCTTTGGAGTAGAGGCAGCACGGTGGCTCAGTGGTTAGCACAGTAGCCTTGCAGCGCTGGGGTCCTGGGTTCAACTCCCACTAAGGGCAAAAAACCAATTGCATTGCAGTGAATTACATAGCATTGGGTCGGCGCAGGGGGCGTGGCTCGCTGGCTTAAGCCTGGTATGATTGGCCACGTCCATTGGGTGGGGGCGGGGCTTACCGGCTTTAGCCTGGTACAGTTGACAACACGCAATGCTTACTGCCACCTCTTCAGCAGACGCAACACTTCGTTACCTTTTGCGCTGGGGCCGCTGTTACTTCTCATGGCATAGCACCGCCATTTGTTTTATTGAACATGCCCGCGCGATGGGGGCGTGGCTTACCGGCTTAAGCCCGGTACAGTCGGCAACTTGCAGTGCATTGCGTAGCGTCGGTGCCGGGGGCGGGGCTTACCGCGATGGGGGCGGGGCTTACCGGCTTAAGCCCGGTACAGTCGGCAACTTGCAGTGCGTTGCGTAGCGTCGGTGCCGGGGGGCGGGGCTTACCGCGATGGGGCGGGGCTTACCGGCTTAAGCCCGGTACAGTCGGCAACTTGCAGTGCATTGCGTAGCGTCGGTGCCGGGGGCGGGGCTTACCGCGATGGGGGCGGGGCTTACCGGCTTAAGCCCGGTACAGTCGGCAACTTGCAGTGCGTTGCGTAGCGTCGGTGCCGGGGGGCGGGGCTTACCGCGATGGGGCGGGGCTTACCGGCTTAAGCCCGGTACAGATGGAAACATGCAGTGCATTGCATAGCGTCGGCGCCGGGGGCGGGGCTTACCGCGATGGGGCGGGGCTTACCGGCTTAAGCCCTGTACAGTCGGCAACATACAGTGCATTGCGTAGCGTCGGTGCCGGGGGCGGGGCTTACCGCCATGGGGGCGGGGCTTACCGCGTCATGCCAGGTACAGTGTGCAACTATGGCAACATGCAATGCTTACTGTCACCTTTTCAGCAGACGCAACCCATCATTTCCTTTGGCGCTGAAGCGGCTGCTACTTTTCATGACATAGCACCGCCACTTGTTTTTCAAACATGCCCTCATTTAAATTGCTTTGGAGTAGAGGCAGCACGGTGGCTCAGTGGTTAGCACAGTAGCCTTGCAGCGCTGGGGTCCTGGGTTCAACTCCCACTAAGGGCAAAAAACCAATTGCATTGCAGTGAATTACATAGCATTGGGTCGGCGCAGGGGGCGTGGCTCGCTGGCTTAAGCCTGGTATGATTGGCCACGTCCATTGGGTGGGGGCGGGGCTTACCGGCTTTAGCCTGGTACAGTTGACAACACGCAATGCTTACTGCCACCTCTTCAGCAGACGCAACACTTCGTTACCTTTTGCGCTGGGGCCGCTGTTACTTCTCATGGCATAGCACCGCCATTTGTTTTATTGAACATGCCCGCGCGATGGGGGCGTGGCTTACCGGCTTAAGCCCGGTACAGTCGGCAACTTGCAGTGCATTGCGTAGCGTCGGTGCCGGGGGCGGGGCTTACCGCGATGGGGCGGGGCTTACCGGCTTAAGCCCGGTACAGTCGGCAACTTGCAGTGCGTTGCGTAGCGTCGGTGCCGGGGGCGGGGCTTACCGCGATGGGGCGGGGCTTACCGGCTTAAGCCCGGTACAGTCGGCAACTTGCAGTGCATTGCGTAGCGTCGGTGCCGGGGGCGGGGCTTACCGCGATGGGGGCGGGGCTTACCGGCTTAAGCCCGGTACAGTCGGCAACTTGCAGTGCGTTGCGTAGCGTCGGTGCCGGGGGGCGGGGCTTACCGGCTTAAGCCCGGTACAGTCGGCAACTTGCAGTGCATTGCGTAGCGTCGGTGCGGGGGGGGGGGCTTACCGCGATGGGGGCGGGGCTTACCGGCTTAAGCCCGGTACAGTCGGCAACTTGCAGTGCGTTGCGTAGCGTCGGTGCCGGGGGGCGGGGCTTACCGCGATGGGGCGGGGCTTACCGGCTTAAGCCCGGTACAGATGGAAACATGCAGTGCATTGCATAGCGTTGGCGCCGGGGGCGGGGCTTACCGCGATGGGGCGGGGCTTACCGGCTTAAGCCCTGTACAGTCGGCAACATACAGTGCATTGCGTAGCGTCGGTGCCGGGGGCGGGGCTTACCGCCATGGGGGCGGGGCTTACCGCGTCATGCCAGGTACAGTGTGCAACTATGGCAACATGCAATGCTTACTGTCACCTTTTCAGCAGACGCAACCCATCATTTCCTTTGGCGATGAAGCGGCTGCTACTTTTCATGACATAGCACCGCCACTTGTTTTTTCAAACATGCCCTCATTTAAATTGCTTTGGAGTAGAGGCAGCACGGTGGCTCAGTGGTTAGCACAGTAGCCTTGCAGCGCTGGGGTCCTGGGTTCAACTCCCACTAAGGGCAAAAAACCAATTGCATTGCAGTGAATTACATAGCATTGGGTCGGCGCAGGGGCGTGGCTCGCTGGCATTAAGCCTGAGTATGATTGGCCACGTCCATTGGGTGGGGGCGGGGCTTACCGGCTTTAGCCTGGTACAGTTGACAACACGCAATGCTTACTGCCACCTCTTCGCAGACGCAACACTTCGTTACCTTTTGCGCTGGGGCCGCTGTTACTTCTCATGCATAGCACCCGCCATTTGTTTTTATTGAACATGCCCGCGCGATGGGGGCGTGGCTTACCGGCTTAAGCCCGGTACAGTCGGCAACTTGCAGTTGCATTGCGTAGCGTCGGTGCCGGGGCGGGGCTTACCGCGATGGGGGGCGGGGCTTACCGGCTTAAGCCCGGTACAGTCGGCAACTTGCAGTGCGTTGCGTAGCGTCGGTGCCGGGGCGGGGGGGGCTTACCGCGATGGGGCGGCGTGGCTTACCGGCTTAAGCCGGTACAGTCGGCAACTTGCAGTGCGTTGCGTAGCGTCGGTGCCGGGGGGCGGGGCTTACCGCGTTGGGGCGGGGCTTACCGGCTTAAGCCCGGTACAGTCGGCAACTTGCAGTGCATTGCGTAGCGTCGGTGCCGGGGGCGGGGCTTACCGCGATGGGGGCGGGGCTTACCGGCTTAAGCCCGGTACAGTCGGCAACTTGCAGTGCGTTGCGTAGCGTCGGTGCCGGGGGGGCGGGGCTTACCGCGATGGGGCGGGGCTTACCGGCTTAAGACCCGGTACAGATGGAAACATGCAGTGCATTGCATAGCGTCGGCGCCGGGGGCGGGGCTTACCGCGATGGGGCGGGGCTTACCGGCTTAAGCCCTGTACAGTCGGCAACATACAGTGCATTGCGTAGCGTCGGTGCCGGGGGCGGGGCTTACCGCCATGGGGGCGGGGCTTACCGCGTCATGCCAGGTACGTGTGCAACTATGGCAACATGCAATGCTTACTGTCACCTTTTCAGCAGACGCGACCCATCATTTCCTTTGGCGCTGAGGCGGCTGCTACTTTTCATGACATAGCACCGCCACTTGTTTTTCAAACATGCCCTCATTTAAATTGCTTTGGAGTAGAGGCAGCACGGTGGCTCAGTGGTTAGCACAGTAGCCTTGCATCGCTGGGGTCCTGGGTTCAACTCCCACTAAGGGCAAAAAAACCAATTGCATTGCAGTGAATTACATAGCATTGGGTCGGCGCAGGGGGGCGTGGCTCGCTGGCTTAAGCCTGGTATGATTGGCCACGTACATTTGGTGGGGGCGGGGCTTACCGACTTTAGCCTGGTACAGTTGACAACACGCAAAGCTTACTGCCACCTCTTCAGCAGACGCAACACTTCGTTACCTTTTGCGCTGGGGCCGCTGTTACTTCTCATGGCATAGCACCGCCATTTGTTTTATTGAACATGCCCGCGCGATGGGGGCGTGGCTTACCGGCTTAAGCCCGGTACAGTCGGCAACTTGCAGTGCATTGCGTAGCGTCGGTGCCGGGGGCGGGGCTTACCGCGATGGGGGCGGGGCTTACCGGCTTAAGCCCGGTACAGTCGGCAACTTGCAGTGCGATTGCGTAGCGTCGGTGCCGGGGGGCGGGGCTTACCGCGATGGGGCGAGTGGCCTTACCGGCTTACGCCCGGTACAGTCGGCAACTTGCAGTGCTTTGCGTAGCGTCGGTGCCGGGGGCGGGGCTTACCGCGATGGGGGCGGGGCTTACCGGCTTAAGCCCGGTACAAGTCGGCAACTTGCAGTGCGTTGCGTAGCGTCGGTGCCGGGGGGCGGGGCTTACCGCGATGGGGCGGGGCTTACCGGCTTAAGCCCGGTACAGATGGAAACATGCAGTGCATTGCATAGCGTCGGCGCCGGGGGCGGGGCTTACCGCGATGGGGCGGGGCTTACCGGCTTAAGCCCTGTACAGTCGGCAACATACAGTGCATTGCGTAGCGTCGGTGCCGGGGGCGGGGCTTACCTGCCATGGGGGCGGGGCTTACCGCGTCATGCCAGGTACGGTGTGCAACTATGGCAACATGCAATGCTTACTGTCACCTTTTCAGCAGACGCAACCCATCATTTCCTTTGGCGATGAAGCGGCTGCTACTTTTCATGACATAGCACCGCCACTTGTTTTTTCAAACATGCCCTCATTTAAATTGCTTTGGAGTAGAGGCAGCACGGTGGCTCAGTGGTTAGCACAGTAGCCTTGCAGCGCTGGGGTCCTGGGTTCAACTCCCACTAAGGGCAAAAAACCAATTGCATTGCAGTGAATTACATAGCATTGGGTCGGCGCAGGGGGCGTGGCTCGCTGGCTTAAGCCTGGTATGATTGGCCACGTCCATTGGGTGGGGGCGGGGCTTACCGGCTTTAGCCTGGTACAGTTGACAACACGCAATGCTTACTGCCACCTCTTCAGCAGACGCAACACTTCGTTACCTTTTGCGCTGGGGCCGCTGTTACTTCTCATGGCATAGCACCGGCCATTTGTTTTATTGAACATGCCCGCGCGATGGGGGCGTGGGCTTACCGGCTTAAGCCCGGTACAGTCGGCAACTTGCAGTGCATTGCGTAGCGAGGCGTGCCCGGGGGCGGGGCTTACCGCGATGGGGCGGGGGCTTACCGGCTTAAGCCCGTACAGTCGGCAACTTGCAGTGCATTGCGTAGCGTCGGTGCCGGGGGCGGGGCCTTACCGCGATGGGGGCGTGGCTTACCGGCTTAAGCCCGGTACAGTCGGCAACTGCAGTGCGTTGCGTAGCGTCGGTTGCGGGGGGCGGGGCTTACCGCGATGGGGCGGGGCTTACCGGCTTAAGCCCGGTACAGTCGGCAACTTGCAGTGCATTGCGTAGCGTCGGTGCCGGGGGCGGGGCTTACCGCGATGGGGGCGGGGCTTTACCGGCTTAAGCCCGGGTACAGTCGGCAACTTGCAGTGCGTTGCGTAGCGTCGGTGCCGGGGGGCGGGGCTTACCGCGATGGGGCGGGGCTTACCGGCTTAAGACCGGTACAGATGGAAACATGCAGTGCATTGCATAGCGTCGGCGCCGGGGGCGGGGCTTACCGCGATGGGGCGGGGCTTACCGGCTTAAGCCCTGTACAGTCGGCAACATACAGTGCATTGCGTAGCGTCGGTGCCGGGGGCGGGGCTTACCGCCATGGGGGCGGGGCTTACCGCGTCATGCCAGGTACAGTGTGCAACTATGGCAAAAATGCAATGCTTACTGTCACCTTTTCAGCAGACGCAACCCATCATTTCCTTTGGCGATGAAGCGGCTGCTACTTTTCATGACATAGCACCGCCACTTGTTTTTCAAACATGCCCTCATTTAAATTGCTTTGGAGTAGAGGCAGCACGGTGGCTCAGTGGTTAGCACAGTAGCCTTGCAGCGCTGGGGTCCTGGGTTCAACTCCCACTAAGGGCAAAAAACCAATTGCATTGCAGTGAATTACATAGCATTGGGTCGGCGCAGGGGGCGTGGCTCGCTGGCTTAAGCCTGGTATGATTGGCACGTCCATTGGGGGGGGGGCGGGGCTTACCGGCTTTAGCCTGGTACAGTTGACAACACGCAATGCTTACTGCCACCTCTTCAGCAGACGCAACACTTCGTTACCTTTTGCGCTGGGGCCGCTGTTACTTCTCATGGCATAGCACCGCCATTTGTTTTATTGAACATGCCCGCGCGATGGGGGGCGTGGCTTACCGGCTTAAGCCCGGTACAGTCGGCAACTTGCAGTGCATTGCGTAGCGTCGGTGCCGGGGGCGGGGCTTACCGCGATGGGGCGGGGCTTACCGGCTTAAGCCCGGTACAGTCGGCAACTTGCAGTGCATTGCGTAGCGTCGGTGCCGGGGGCGGGGCTTACCGCGATGGGGGCGTGGCTTACCGGGCTTAAGCCCGGTACAGTCGGCAAACTTGCAGTGCGTTGCGTAGCGTCGGTGCCGGGGGGCGGGGCTTTACCGCGATGGGGCGGGGCTTACCGGCTTAAGCCCGGTACAGTCGGCAACTTGCAGTGCATTGCTTAGCGTCGGGGCCGGGGGCGGGGCTTACCGCGATGGGGGCGGGGCTTACCGGCTTAAGCCCGGTACAGTCGGCAAACTTGCAGTGCGTTGCGTAGGCGTCGGTGCCGGGGGGCGGGGCTTACCGCGATGGGGCGGGGCTTACCGGCTTAAGACCGGTACAGATGGAAACATGGCAGTGCATTGCATAGCGTCGCGCCGGGGGGCGGGGCTTACCGCGATGGGGCGGGGCTTACCGGCTTAAGCCCTGTACAGTCGGCAACATACAGTGCATTGCGTAGCGTCGGTGCCGGGGGCGGGGCTTACCGCCATGGGGGCGGGGCTTACCGCGTCATGCCAGGTACAGTGTGCAACTATGGCAACATGCAATGCTTACTGTCACCTTTTCAGCAGACGCAACCCATCATTTCCTTTGGCGCTGAAGCGGCTGCTACTTTTCATGACATAGCACCGCCACTTGTTTTTCAAACATGCCCTCATTTAAATTGCTTTGGAGTAGAGGCAGCACGGTGGCTCAGTGGTTAGCACAGTAGCCTTGCAGCGCTGGGGTCCTGGGTTCAACTCCCACTAAGGGCAAAAAACCAATTGCATTGCAGTGAATTACATAGCATTGGGTCGGCGCAGGGGGCGTGGCTCGCTGGCTTAAGCCTGGTATGATTGGCCACGTCCATTGGGTGGGGGCGGGGCTTACCGGCTTTAGCCTGGTACAGTTGACAACACGCAATGCTTACTGCCACCTCTTCAGCAGACGCAACACTTCGTTACCTTTTGCGCTGGGGCCGCTGTTACTTCTCATGGCATAGCACCGCCATTTGTTTTATTGAACATGCCCGCGCGATGGGGGCGTGGCTTACCGGCTTAAGCCCGGTACAGTCGGCAACTTGCAGTGCATTGCGTAGCGTCGGTGCCGGGGGCGGGGCTTACCGCGATGGGGGCGGGGCTTACCGGCTTAAGCCCGGTACAGTCGGCAACTTGCAGTGCGTTGCGTAGCGTCGGTGCCGGGGGGCGGGGCTTACCGCGATGGGGCGGGGCTTACCGGCTTAAGCCCGGTACAGTCGGCAACTTGCAGTGCATTGCGTATCTGTCGGTGCCGGGGGCGGGGCTTACCGCGATGGGGGCGGGGCTTACCGGCTTAAGCCCGGTACAGTCGGCAACTTGCAGTGCGTTGCGTAGCGTCGGTGCCGGGGGGCGGGGCTTACCGCGATGGGGCGGGGCTTACCGGCTTAAGCCCGGTACAGATGGAAACATGCAGTGCATTGCATAGCGTCGGCGCCGGGGGCGGGGCTTACCGCGATGGGGCGGGGCTTACCGGCTTAAGCCCTGTACAGTCGGCAACATACAGTGCATTGCGTAGCGTCGGTGCCGGGGGCGGGGCTTACCTGCCATGGGGGCGGGGCTTACCGCGTCATGCCAGGTACGGTGTGCAACTATGGCAACATGCAATGCTTACTGTCACCTTTTCAGCAGACGCAACCCATCATTTCCTTTGGCGCTGAAGCGGCTGCTACTTTTCATGACATAGCACCGCCACTTGTTTTTCAAACATGCCCTCATTTAAATTGCTTTGGAGTAGAGGCAGCACGGTGGCTCAGTGGTTAGCACAGTAGCCTTGCAGCGCTGGGGTCCTGGGTTCAACTCCCACTAAGGGCAAAAAACCAATTGCATTGCAGTGAATTACATAGCATTGGGTCGGCGCAGGGGGCGTGGCTCGCTGGCTTAAGCCTGGTATGATTGGCCACGTACATTTGGTGGGGGCGGGGCTTACCGACTTTAGCCTGGTACAGTTGACAACACGCAAAGCTTACTGCCACCTCTTCAGCAGACGCAACACTTCGTTACCTTTTGCGCTGGGGCCGCTGTTACTTCTCATGGCATAGCACCGCCATTTGTTTTATTGAACATGCCCGCGCGATGGGGGCGTGGCTTACCGGCTTAAGCCCGGTACAGTCGGCAACTTGCAGTGCATTGCGTAGCGTCGGTGCCGGGGGCGGGGCTAACCGAGATGGGGGCGGGGCTTACCGGCTTAAGCCCGGTACAGTCGGCAACTTGCAGTGCGTTGCGTAGCGTCGGTGCCGGGGGGCGGGGCTTACCGCGATGGGGCGGGGCTTACCGGCTTAAGCCCGGTACAGTCGGCAACTTGCAGTGCATTGCGTAGCGTCGGTGCCGGGGGCGGGGCTTACCGCGATGGGGGCGGGGCTTACCGGCTTAAGCCCGTTACAGTCGGCAACTTGCAGTGCGTTGCGTAGCGTCGGTGCCGGGGGGCGGGGCTTACCGGCTTAAGCCCGGTACAGTCGGCAACTTGCAGTGCATTGCGTAGCGTCGGTGCCGGGGGCGGGGCTAACCGCGTTGGGGGCGGGGCTTACCGGCTTAAGCCCGGTACAGTCGGCAACTTGCAGTGCGTTGCGTCGCGTCGGTGCCGGGGGGCGGGGCTTACCGCGATGGGGCGGGGCTTACCGGCTTAAGCCCGGTACAGATGGAAACATGCAGTGCATTGCATAGCGTTGGCGCCGGGGGCGGGGCTTACCGCGATGGGGCGGGGCTTACCGGCTTAAGCCCTGTACAGTCGGCAACATACAGTGCATTGCGTAGCGTCGGTGCCGGGGGCGGGGCTTACCGCCATGGGGGCGGGGCTTACCGCGTCATGCCAGGTACAGTGTGCAACTATGGCAACATGCAATGCTTACTGTCACCTTTTCAGCAGACGCAACCCATCATTTCCTTTGGCGATGAAGCGGCTGCTACTTTTCATGACATAGCACCGCCACTTGTTTTTCAAACATGCCCTCATTTAAATTGCTTTGGAGTAGAGGCAGCACGGTGGCTCAGTGGTTAGCACAGTAGCCTTGCAGCGCTGGGGTCCTGGGTTCAACTCCCACTAAGGGCAAAAAACCAATTGCATTGCAGTGAATTACATAGCATTGGGTCGGCGCAGGGGGCGTGGCTCGCTGGCTTAAGCCTGGTATGATTGGCCACGTCCATTGGGTGGGGGCGGGGCTTACCGGCTTTAGCCTGGTACAGTTGACAACACGCAATGCTTACTGCCACCTCTTCAGCAGACGCAACACTTCGTTACCTTTTGCGCTGGGGCCGCTGTTACTTCTCATGGCATAGCACCGCCATTTGTTTTATTGAACATGCCCGCGCGATGGGGGCGTGGCTTACCGGCTTAAGCCCGGTACAGTCGGCAACTTGCAGTGCATTGCGTAGCGTCGGTGCCGGGGGCGGGGCTTACCGCGATGGGGCGGGGCTTACCGGCTTAAGCCCGGTACAGTCGGCAACTTGCAGTGCATTGCGTAGCGTCGGTGCCGGGGGCGGGGCTTACCGCGATGGGGGCGTGGCTTACCGGCTTAAGCCCGGTACAGTCGGCAACTTGCAGTGCGTTGCGTAGCGTCGGTGCCGGGGGGCGGGGCTTACCGCGATGGGGCGGGGCTTACCGGCTTAAGCCCGGTACAGTCGGCAACTTGCAGTGCTTTGCGTAGCGTCGGTGCCGGGGGCGGGGCTTACCGCGATGGGGGCGGGGCTTACCGGCTTAAGCCCGGTACAGTCGGCAACTTGCAGTGCGTTGCGTAGCGTCGGTGCCGGGGGGCGGGGCTTACCGCGATGGGGCGGGGCTTACCGGCTTAAGACCGGTACAGATGGAAACATGCAGTGCATTGCATAGCGTCGGCGCCGGGGGCGGGGCTTACCGCGATGGGGCGGGGCTTACCGGCTTAAGCCCTGTACAGTCGGCAACATACAGTGCATTGCGTAGCGTCGGTGCCGGGGGCGGGGCTTACCGCCATGGGGGCGGGGCTTACCGCGTCATGCCAGGTACAGTGTGCAACTATGGCAACATGCAATGCTTACTGTCACCTTTTCAGCAGACGCAACCCATCATTTCCTTTGGCGCTGAAGCGGCTGCTACTTTTCATGACATAGCACCGCCACTTGTTTTTCAAACATGCCCTCATTTAAATTGCTTTGGAGTAGAGGCAGCACGGTGGCTCAGTGGTTAGCACAGTAGCCTTGCATCGCTGGGGTCCTGGGTTCAACTCCCACTAAGGGCAAAAAACCAATTGCATTGCAGTGAATTACATAGCATTGGGTCGGCGCAGGGGGCGTGGCTCGCTGGCTTAAGCCTGGTATGATTGGCCACGTACATTTGGTGGGGGCGGGGCTTACCGACTTTAGCCTGGTACAGTTGACAACACGCAAAGCTTACTGCCACCCTTCAGCAGACGCAACACTTCGTTACCTTTTGCGCTGGGGCCGCTGTTACTTCTCATGGCATAGCACCGCCATTTGTTTTATTGAACATGCCCGCGCGATGGGGGCGTGGCTTACCGGCTTAAGCCCGGTACAGTCGGCAACTTGCAGTGCATTGCGTAGCGTCGGTGCCGGGGGCGGGGCTTACCGCGATGGGGCGGGGCTTACCGGCTTAAGCCCGGTACAGTCGGCAACTTGCAGTGCATTGCGTAGCGTCGGTGCCGGGGGCGGGGCTTACCGCGATGGGGGCGTGGCTTACCGGCTTAAGCCCGGTACAGTCGGCAACTTGCAGTGCATTGCGTAGCGTCGGTGCCGGGGGCGGGGCTTACCGCGATGGGGGCGGGGCTTACCGGCTTAAGCCCGGTACAGTCGGCAACTTGCAGTGCGTTGCGTAGCGTCGGTGCCGGGGGGCGGGGCTTACCGCGATGGGGCGGGGCTTACCGGCTTAAGCCCGGTACAGATGGAAACATGCAGTGCATTGCATAGCGTCGGCGCCGGGGGCGGGGCTTACCGCGATGGGGCGGGGCTTACCGGCTTAAGCCCGGTACAGTCGGCAACTTCCAGTGCATTGCGTAGCGTCGGTGCCGGGGGCGGGGCTTACTGCCATGGGGGCGGGGCTTACCGCGTCATGCCAGGTACGGTGTGCAACTATGGCAACATGCAATGCTTACTGTCACCTTTTCAGCAGACGCAACCCATCATTTCCTTTGGCGCTGAAGCGGCTGCTACTTTTCATGACATAGCACCGCCACTTGTTTTTCAAACATGCCCTCATTTAAATTGCTTTGGAGTAGAGGCAGCACGGTGGCTCAGTGGTTAGCACAGTAGCCTTGCAGCGCTGGGGTCCTGGGTTCAACTCCCACTAAGGGCAAAAAACCAATTGCATTGCAGTGAATTACATAGCATTGGGTCGGCGCAGGGGGCGTGGCTCGCTGGCTTAAGCCTGGTATGATTGGCCACGTCCATTGGGTGGGGGCGGGGCTTACCGGCTTTAGCCTGGTACAGTTGACAACACGCAATGCTTACTGCCACCTCTTCAGCAGACGCAACACTTCGTTACCTTTTGCGCTGGGGCCGCTGTTACTTCTCATGGCATAGCACCGCCATTTGTTTTATTGAACATGCCCGCGCGATGGGGGCGTGGCTTACCGGCTTAAGCCCGGTACAGTCGGCAACTTGCAGTGCATTGCGTAGCGTCGGTGCCGGGGGCGGGGCTTACCGCGATGGGGGCGGGGCTTACCGGCTTAAGCCCGGTACAGTCGGCAACTTGCAGTGCGTTGCGTAGCGTCGGTGCCGGGGGGCGGGGCTTACCGCGATGGGGCGGGGCTTACCGGCTTAAGCCCGGTACAGTGGGCAACTTGCAGTGCATTGCGTATTGTCGGTGCCGGGGGCGGGGCTTACCGCGATGGGGGCGGGGCTTACCGGCTTAAGCCCGGTACAGTCGGCAACTTGCAGTGCGTTGCGTAGCGTCGGTGCCGGGGGGCGGGGCTTACCGCGATGGGGCGGGGCTTACCGGCTTAAGCCCGGTACAGATGGAAACATGCAGTGCATTGCATAGCGTCGGCGCCGGGGGCGGGGCTTACCGCGATGGGGCGGGGCTTACCGGCTTAAGCCCTGTACAGTCGGCAACATACAGTGCATTGCGTAGCGTCGGTGCCGGGGGCGGGGCTTACCGCCATGGGGGCGGGGCTTACCGCGTCATGCCAGGTACGGTGTGCAACTATGGCAACATGCAATGCTTACTGTCACCTTTTCAGCAGACGCAACCCATCATTTCCTTTGGCGCTGAAGCGGCTGCTACTTTTCATGACATAGCACCGCCACTTGTTTTTCAAACATGCCCTCATTTAAATTGCTTTGGAGTAGAGGCAGCACGGTGGCTCAGTGGTTAGCACAGTAGCCTTGCAGCGCTGGGGTCCTGGGTTCAACTCCCACTAAGGGCAAAAAACCAATTGCATTGCAGTGAATTACATAGCATTGGGTCGGCGCAGGGGGCGTGGCTCGCTGGCTTAAGCCTGGTATGATTGGCCACGTACATTTGGTGGGGGCGGGGCTTACCGACTTTAGCCTGGTACAGTTGACAACACGCAAAGCTTACTGCCACCTCTTCAGCAGACGCAACACTTCGTTACCTTTTGCGCTGGGGCCGCTGTTACTTCTCATGGCATAGCACCGCCATTTGTTTTATTGAACATGCCCGCGCGATGGGGGCGTGGCTTACCGGCTTAAGCCCGGTACAGTCGGCAACTTGCAGTGCATTGCGTAGCGTCGGTGCCGGGGGCGGGGCTAACCGAGATGGGGGCGGGGCTTACCGGCTTAAGCCCGGTACAGTCGGCAACTTGCAGTGCGTTGCGTAGCGTCGGTGCCGGGGGGCGGGGCTTACCGCGATGGGGCGGGGCTTACCGGCTTAAGCCCGGTACAGTCGGCAACTTGCAGTGCATTGCGTAGCGTCGGTGCCGGGGGCGGGGCTTACCGCGATGGGGGCAGGGCTTACCGGCTTAAGCCCGTTACAGTCGGCAACTTGCAGTGCGTTGCGTAGCGTCGGTGCCGGGGGGCGGGGCTTACCGGCTTAAGCCCGGTACAGTCGGCAACTTGCAGTGCATTGCGTAGCGTCGGTGCCGGGGGCGGGGCTTACCGCGATGGGGGCGGGGCTTACCGGCTTAAGCCCGGTACAGTCGGCAACTTGCAGTGCGTTGCGTAGCGTCGGTGCCGGGGGGCGGGGCTTACCGCGATGGGGCGGGGCTTACCGGCTTAAGCCCGGTACAGATGGAAACATGCAGTGCATTGCATAGCGTTGGCGCCGGGGGCGGGGCTTACCGCGATGGGGCGGGGCTTACCGGCTTAAGCCCTGTACAGTCGGCAACATACAGTGCATTGCGTAGCGTCGGTGCCGGGGGCGGGGCTTACCGCCATGGGGGCGGGGCTTACCGCGTCATGCCAGGTACAGTGTGCAACTATGGCAACATGCAATGCTTACTGTCACCTTTTCAGCAGACGCAACCCATCATTTCCTTTGGCGATGAAGCGGCTGCTACTTTTCATGACATAGCACCGCCACTTGTTTTTCAAACATGCCCTCATTTAAATTGCTTTGGAGTAGAGGCAGCACGGTGGCTCAGTGGTTAGCACAGTAGCCTTGCAGCGCTGGGGTCCTGGGTTCAACTCCCACTAAGGGCAAAAAACCAATTGCATTGCAGTGAATTACATAGCATTGGGTCGGCGCAGGGGGCGTGGCTCGCTGGCTTAAGCCTGGTATGATTGGCCACGTCCATTGGGTGGGGGCGGGGCTTACCGGCTTTAGCCTGGTACAGTTGACAACACGCAATGCTTACTGCCACCTCTTCAGCAGACGCAACACTTCGTTACCTTTTGCGCTGGGGCCGCTGTTACTTCTCATGGCATAGCACCGCCATTTGTTTTATTGAACATGCCCGCGCGATGGGGGCGTGGCTTACCGGCTTAAGCCCGGTACAGTCGGCAACTTGCAGTGCATTGCGTAGCGTCGGTGCCGGGGGCGGGGCTTCCCGCGATGGGGCGGGGCGTACCGGCTTAAGCCCGGTACAGTCGGCAACTTGCAGTGCATTGCGTAGCGTCGGTGCCGGGGGCGGGGCTTACCGCGATGGGGGCGTGGCTTACCGGCTTAAGCCCGGTACAGTCGGCAACTTGCAGTGCGTTGCGTAGCGTCGGTGCCGGGGGGCGGGGCTTACCGCGATGGGGCGGGGCTTACCGGCTTAAGCCCGGTACAGTCGGCAACTTGCAGGGCATTGCGTAGCGTCGGTGCCGGGGGCGGGGCTTACCGCGATGGGGGCGGGGCTTACCGGCTTAAGCCCGGTACAGTCGGCAACTTGCAGTGCGTTGCGTAGCGTCGGTGCCGGGGGGCGGGGCTTACCGCGATGGGGCGGGGCTTACCGGCTTAAGACCGGTACAGATGGAAACATGCAGTGCATTGCATAGCGTCGGCGCCGGGGGCGGGGCTTACCGCGATGGGGCGGGGCTTACCGGCTTAAGCCCTGTACAGTCGGCAACATACAGTGCATTGCGTAGCGTCGGTGCCGGGGGCGGGGCTTACCGCCATGGGGGCGGGGCTTACCGCGTCATGCCAGGTACAGTGTGCAACTATGGCAACATGCAATGCTTACTGTCACCTTTTCAGCAGACGCAACCCATCATTTCCTTTGGCGCTGAAGCGGCTGCTACTTTTCATGACATAGCACCGCCACTTGTTTTTCAAACATGCCCTCATTTAAATTGCTTTGGAGTAGAGGCAGCACGGTGGCTCAGTGGTTAGCACAGTAGCCTTGCATCGCTGGGGTCCTGGGTTCAACTCCCACTAAGGGCAAAAAACCAATTGCATTGCAGTGAATTACATAGCATTGGGTCGGCGCAGGGGGCGTGGCTCGCTGGCTTAAGCCTGGTATGATTGGCCACGTACATTTGGTGGGGGCGGGGCTTACCGACTTTAGCCTGGTACAGTTGACAACACGCAAAGCTTACTGCCACCTCTTCAGCAGACGCAACACTTCGTTACCTTTTGCGCTGGGGCCGCTGTTACTTCTCATGGCATAGCACCGCCATTTGTTTTATTGAACATGCCCGCGCGATGGGGGCGTGGCTTACCGGCTTAAGCCCGGTACCGTCGGCAACTTGCAGTGCTTTGCGTAGCGTCGGTGCCGGGGGCGGGGCTACCCGAGATGGGGGCGGGGCTTACCGGCTTAAGCCCGGTACAGTCGGCAACTTGCAGTGCGTTGCGTAGCGTCGGTGCCGGGGGGCGGGGCTTACCGAGATGGGGCGGGGCTTACCGGCTTAAGCCCGGTACAGTCGGCAACTTGCAGTGCGTTGCGTAGCGTCGGTGCCGGGGGCGGGGCTTACCGCGATGGGGGCGGGGCTTACCGGCTTAAGCCCGTTACAGTCGGCAACTTGCAGTGCGTTGCGTAGCGTCGGTGCCGGGGGGCGGGGCTTACCGGCTTAAGCCCGGTACAGTCGGCAACTTGCAGTGCATTGCGTAGCGTCGGTGCCGGGGGCGGGGCTTACCGCGATGGGGGCGGGGCTTACCGGCTTAAGCCCGGTACAGTCGGCAACTTGCAGTGCATTGCGTAGCGTCGGTGCCGGGGGGCGGGGCTTACCGCGATGGGGCGGGGCTTACCGGCTTAAGCCCGGTACAGATGGAAACATGCAGTGCATTGCATAGCGTTGGCGCCGGGGGCGGGGCTTACCGCGATGGGGCGGGGCTTACCGGCTTAAGCCCTGTACAGTCGGCAACATACAGTGTATTGCGTAGCGTCGGTGCCGGGGGCGGGGCTTACCGCCATGGGGGCGGGGCTTACCGCGTCATGCCAGGTACAGTGTGCAACTATGGCAACATGCAATGCTTACTGTCACCTTTTCAGCAGACGCAACCCATCATTTCCTTTGGCGATGAAGCGGCTGCTACTTTTCATGACATAGCACCGCCACTTGTTTTTCAAACATGCCCTCATTTAAATTGCTTTGGAGTAGAGGCAGCACGGTGGCTCAGTGGTTAGCACAGTAGCCTTGCAGCGCTGGGGTCCTGGGTTCAACTCCCACTAAGGGCAAAAAACCAATTGCATTGCAGTGAATTACATAGCATTGGGTCGGCGCAGGGGGCGTGGCTCGCTGGCTTAAGCCTGGTATGATTGGCCACGTCCATTGGGTGGGGGCGGGGCTTACCGGCTTTAGCCTGGTACAGTTGACAACACGCAATGCTTACTGCCACCTCTTCAGCAGACGCAACACTTCGTTACCTTTTGCGCTGGGGCCGCTGTTACTTCTCATGGCATAGCACCGCCATTTGTTTTATTGAACATGCCCGCGCGATGGGGGCGTGGCTTACCGGCTTAAGCCCGGTACAGTCGGCAACTTGCAGTGCATTGCGTAGCGTCGGTGCCGGGGGCGGGGCTTACCGCGATGGGGCGGGGCTTAACGGCTTAAGCCCGGTACAGTCGGCAACTTGCAGTGCATTGCGTAGCGTCGGTGCCGGGGGCGGGGCTTACCGCGATGGGGGCGTGGCTTACCGGCTTAAGCCCGGTACAGTCGGCAACTTGCAGTGCGTTGCGTAGCGTCGGTGCCGGGGGGCGGGGCTTACCGCGTTGGGGCGGGGCTTACCGGCTTAAGCCCGGTACAGTCGGCAACTTGCAGTGCATTGCGTAGCGTCGGTGCCGGGGGCGGGGCTTACCGCGATGGGGGCGGGGCTTACCGGCTTAAGCCCGGTACAGTCGGCAACTTGCAGTGCGTTGCGTAGCGTCGGTGCCGGGGGGCGGGGCTTACCGCGATGGGGCGGGGCTTACCGGCTTAAGACCGGTACAGATGGAAACATGCAGTGCATTGCATAGCGTCGGCGCCGGGGGCGGGGCTTACCGCGATGGGGCGGGGCTTACCGGCTTAAGCCCTGTACAGTCGGCAACATACAGTGCATTGCGTAGCGTCGGTGCCGGGGGCGGGGCTTACCGCCCTGGGGGCGGGGCTTACCGCGTCATGCCAGGTACAGTGTGCAACTATGGCAACATGCAATGCTTACTGTCTCCTTTTCAGCAGACGCAACCCATCATTTCCTTTGGCGCTGAAGCGGCTGCTACTTTTCATGACATAGCACCGCCACTTGTTTTTCAAACATGCCCTCATTTAAATTGCTTTGGAGTAGAGGCAGCACGGTGGCTCAGTGGTTAGCACAGTAGCCTTGCATCGCTGGGGTCCTGGGTTCAACTCCCACTAAGGGCAAAAAACCAATTGCATTGCAGTGAATTACATAGCATTGGGTCGGCGCAGGGGGCGTGGCTCGCTGGCTTAAGCCTGGTATGATTGGCCACGTACATTTGGTGGGGGCGGGGCTTACCGACTTTAGCCTGGTACAGTTGACAACACGCAAAGCTTACTGCCACCTCTTCAGCAGACGCAACACTTCGTTACCTTTTGCGCTGGGGCCGCTGTTACTTCTCATGGCATAGCACCGCCATTTGTTTTATTGAACATGCCCGCGCGATGGGGGCGTGGCTTACCGGCTTAAGCCCGGTACAGTCGGCAACTTGCAGTGCATTGCGTAGCGTCGGTGCCGGGGGCGGGGCTTACCGCGATGGGGCGGGGCTTACCGGCTTAAGCCCGGTACAGTCGGCAACTTGCAGTGCATTGCGTAGCGTCGGTGCCGGGGGCGGGGCTTACCGCCATGGGGGCGTGGCTTACCGGCTTAAGCCCGGTACAGTCGGCAACTTGCAGTGCATTGCGTAGCGTCGGTGCCGGGGGCGGGGCTTACCGCGATGGGGGCGGGGCTTACCGGCTTAAGCCCGGTACAGTCGGCAACTTGCAGTGCGTTGCGTAGCGTCGGTGCCGGGGGGCGGGGCTTACCGCGATGGGGCGGGGCTTACCGGCTTAAGCCCGGTACAGATGGAAACATGCAGTGCATTGCATAGCGTCGGCGCCGGGGGCGGGGCTTACCGCGATGGGGCGGGGCTTACCGGCTTAAGCCCTGTACAGTCGGCAACATCCAGTGCATTGCGTAGCGTCGGTGCCGGGGGCGGGGCTTACTGCCATGGGGGCGGGGCTTACCGCGTCATGCCAGGTACGGTGTGCAACTATGGCAACATGCAATGCTTACTGTCACCTTTTCAGCAGACGCAACCCATCATTTCCTTTGGCGCTGAAGCGGCTGCTACTTTTCATGACATAGCACCGCCACTTGTTTTTCAAACATGCCCTCATTTAAATTGCTTTGGAGTAGAGGCAGCACGGTGGCTCAGTGGTTAGCACAGTAGCCTTGCAGCGCTGGGGTCCTGGGTTCAACTCCCACTAAGGGCAAAAAACCAATTGCATTGCAGTGAATTACATAGCATTGGGTCGGCGCAGGGGGCGTGGCTCGCTGGCTTAAGCCTGGTATGATTGGCCACGTCCATTGGGTGGGGGCGGGGCTTACCGGCTTTAGCCTGGTACAGTTGACAACACGCAATGCTTACTGCCACCTCTTCAGCAGACGCAACACTTCGTTACCTTTTGCGCTGGGGCCGCTGTTACTTCTCATGGCATAGCACCGCCATTTGTTTTATTGAACATGCCCGCGCGATGGGGGCGTGGCTTACCGGCTTAAGCCCGGTACAGTCGGCAACTTGCAGTGCATTGCGTAGCGTCGGTGCCGGGGGCGGGGCTTACCGCGATGGGGGCGGGGCTTACCGGCTTAAGCCCGGTACAGTCGGCAACTTGCAGTGCGTTGCGTAGCGTCGGTGCCGGGGGGCGGGGCTTACCGCGATGGGGCGGGGCTTACCGGCTTAAGCCCGGTACAGTCGGCAACTTGCAGTGCATTGCGTATTGTCGGTGCCGGGGGCGGGGCTTACCGCGATGGGGGCGGGGCTTACCGGCTTAAGCCCGGTACAGTCGGCAACTTGCAGTGCGTTGCGTAGCGTCGGTGCCGGGGGGCGGGGCTTACCGCGATGGGGCGGGGCTTACCGGCTTAAGCCCGGTACAGATGGAAACATGCAGTGCATTGCATAGCGTCGGCGCCGGGGGCGGGGCTTACCGCGATGGGGCGGGGCTTACCGGCTTAAGCCCGTTACAGTCGGCAACTTGCAGTGCGTTGCGTAGCGTCGGTGCCGGGGGGCGGGGCTTACCGGCTTAAGCCCGGTACAGTCGGCAACTTGCAGTGCATTGCGTAGCGTCGGTGCCGGGGGCGGGGCTTACCGCGATGGGGGCGGGGCTTACCGGCTTAAGCCCGGTACAGTCGGCAACTTGCAGTGCGTTGCGTAGCGTCGGTGCCGGGGGGCGGGGCTTACCGCGATGGGGCGGGGCTTACCGGCTTAAGCCCGGTACAGATGGAAACATGCAGTGCATTGCATAGCGTTGGCGCCGGGGGCGGGGCTTACCGCGATGGGGCGGGGCTTACCGGCTTAAGCCCTGTACAGTCGGCAACATACAGTGCATTGCGTAGCGTCGGTGCCGGGGGCGGGGCTTACCGCCATGGGGGCGGGGCTTACCGCGTCATGCCAGGTACAGTGTGCAACTATGGCAACATGCAATGCTTACTGTCACCTTTTCAGCAGACGCAACCCATCATTTCCTTTGGCGATGAAGCGGCTGCTACTTTTCATGACATAGCACCGCCACTTGTTTTTCAAACATGCCCTCATTTAAATTGCTTTGGAGTAGAGGCAGCACGGTGGCTCAGTGGTTAGCACAGTAGCCTTGCAGCGCTGGGGTCCTGGGTTCAACTCCCACTAAGGGCAAAAAACCAATTGCATTGCAGTGAATTACATAGCATTGGGTCGGCGCAGGGGGCGTGGCTCGCTGGCTTAAGCCTGGTATGATTGGCCACGTCCATTGGGTGGGGGCGGGGCTTACCGGCTTTAGCCTGGTACAGTTGACAACACGCAATGCTTACTGCCACCTCTTCAGCAGACGCAACACTTCGTTACCTTTTGCGCTGGGGCCGCTGTTACTTCTCATGGCATAGCACCGCCATTTGTTTTATTGAACATGCCCGCGCGATGGGGGCGTGGCTTACCGGCTTAAGCCCGGTACAGTCGGCAACTTGCAGTGCATTGCGTAGCGTCGGTGCCGGGGGCGGGGCTTACCGCGATGGGGCGGGGCTTACCGGCTTAAGCCCGGTACAGTCGGCAACTTGCAGTGCATTGCGTAGCGTCGGTGCCGGGGGCGGGGCTTACCGCGATGGGGGCGTGGCTTACCGGCTTAAGCCCGGTACAGTCGGCAACTTGCAGTGCGTTGCGTAGCGTCGGTGCCGGGGGGCGGGGCTTACCGCGATGGGGCGGGGCTTACCGGCTTAAGCCCGGTACAGTCGGCAACTTGCAGTGCATTGCGTAGCGTCGGTGCCGGGGGCGGGGCTTACCGCGATGGGGGCGGGGCTTACCGGCTTAAGCCCGGTACAGTCGGCAACTTGCAGTGCGTTGCGTAGCGTCGGTGCCGGGGGGCGGGGCTTACCGCGATGGGGCGGGGCTTACCGGCTTAAGACCGGTACAGATGGAAACATGCCGTGCATTGCATAGCGTCGGCGCCGGGGGCGGGGCTTACCGCGATGGGGCGGGGCTTACCGGCTTAAGCCCTGTACAGTCGGCAACATACAGTGCATTGCGTAGCGTCGGTGCCGGGGGCGGGGCTTACCGCCATGGGGGCGGGGCTTACCGCGTCATGCCAGGTACAGTGTGCAACTATGGCAACATGCAATGCTTACTGTCACCTTTTCAGCAGACGCAACCCATCATTTCCTTTGGCGCTGAAGCGGCTGCTACTTTTCATGACATAGCACCGCCACTTGTTTTTCAAACATGCCCTCATTTAAATTGCTTTGGAGTAGAGGCAGCACGGTGGCTCAGTGGTTAGCACAGTAGCCTTGCATCGCTGGGGTCCTGGGTTCAACTCCCACTAAGGGCAAAAAACCAATTGCATTGCAGTGAATTACATAGCATTGGGTCGGCGCAGGGGGCGTGGCTCGCTGGCTTAAGCCTGGTATGATTGGCCACGTACATTTGGTGGGGGCGGGGCTTACCGACTTTAGCCTGGTACAGTTGACAACACGCAAAGCTTACTGCCACCTCTTCAGCAGACGCAACACTTCGTTACCTTTTGCGCTGGGGCCGCTGTTACTTCTCATGGCATAGCACCGCCATTTGTTTTATTGAACATGCCCGCGCGATGGGGGCGTGGCTTACCGGCTTAAGCCCGGTACAGTCGGCAACTTGCAGTGCATTGCGTAGCGTCGGTGCCGGGGGCGGGGCTAACCGAGATGGGGGCGGGGCTTACCGGCTTAAGCCCGGTACAGTCGGCAACTTGCAGTGCGGTGCGTAGCGTCGGTGCCGGGGGGCGGGGCTTACCGCGATGGGGCGGGGCTTACCGGCTTAAGCCCGGTACAGTCGGCAACTTGCAGTGCATTGCGTAGCGTCGGTGCCGGGGGCGGGGCTTACCGCGATGGGGGCGGGGCTTACCGGCTTAAGCCCGTTACAGTCGGCAACTTGCAGTGCGTTGCGTAGCGTCGGTGCCGGGGGGCGGGGCTTACCGGCTTAAGCCCTGTACAGTCGGCAACATACAGTGCATTGCGTAGCGTCGGTGCCGGGGGCGGGGCTTACCGCCATGGGGGCGGGGCTTACCGCGTCATGCCAGGTACAGTGTGCAACTATGGCAACATGCAATGCTTACTGTCACCTTTTCAGCAGACGCAACCCATCATTTCCTTTGGCGCTGAAGCGGCTGCTACTTTTCATGACATAGCACCGCCACTTGTTTTTCAAACATGCCCTCATTTAAATTGCTTTGGAGTAGAGGCAGCACGGTG
The DNA here is from genome assembly GCF_027789765.1 of Dendropsophus ebraccatus. NCBI lineage: Eukaryota > Metazoa > Chordata > Amphibia > Anura > Hylidae > Dendropsophus > Dendropsophus ebraccatus. Next base: position 35,103 of record NW_027209831.1, on the reverse strand, counting down.
GCTCAGTGGTTAGCACAGTAGCCTTGCATCGCTGGGGTCCTGGGTTCAACTCCCACTAAGGGCAAAAAACCAATTGCATTGCAGTGAATTACATAGCATTGGGTCGGCGCAGGGGGCGTGGCTCGCTGGCTTAAGCCTGGTATGATTGGCCACGTACATTTGGTGGGGGCGGGGCTTACCGACTTTAGCCTAGTACAGTTGACAACACGCAAAGCTTACTGCCACCTCTTCAGCAGACGCAACACTTCGTTACCTTTTGCGCTGGGGCCGCTGTTACTTCTCATGGCATAGCACCGCCATTTGTTTTATTGAACATGCCCGCGCGATGGGGGCGTGGCTTACCGGCTTAAGCCCGGTACAGTCGGCAACTTGCAGTGCATTGCGTAGCGTCGGTGCCGGGGGCGGGGCTTACCGCGATGGGGCGGGGCTTACCGGCTTAAGCCCGGTACAGTCGGCAACTTGCAGTGCATTGCGTAGCGTCGGTGCCGGGGGCGGGGCTTACCGCGATGGGGCGTGGCTTACCGGCTTAAGCCCGGTACAGTCGGCAACTTGCAGTGCATTGCGTAGCGTCGGTGCCGGGGGCGGGGCTTACCGCGATGGGGGCGGGGCTTACCGGCTTAAGCCCGGTACAGTCGGCAACTTGCAGTGCGTTGCGTAGCGTCGGTGCCGGGGGGCGGGGCTTACCGCGATGGGGCGGGGCTTACCGGCTTAAGCCCGGTACAGTTGGAAACTTGCAGTGCATTGCATAGCGTCGGCGCCGGGGGCGGGGCTTACCGCGATGGGGCGGGGCTTACCGGCTTAAGCCCTGTACAGTCGGCAACATACAGTGCTTTGCGTAGCGTCGGTGCCGGGGGGGGGGCTTACTGCCATGGGGGCGGGGCTTACCGCGTCATGCCAGGTACGGTGTGCAACTATGGCAACATGCAATGCTTACTGTCACCTTTTCAGCAGACGCAACCCATCATTTCCTTTGGCGCTGAAGCGGCTGCTACTTTTCATGACATAGCACCGCCACTTGTTTTTCAAACATGCCCTCATTTAAATTGCTTTGGAGTAGAGGCAGCACGGTGGCTCAGTGGTTAGCACAGTAGCCTTGCAGCGCTGGGGTCCTGGGTTCAACTCCCACTAAGGGCAAAAAACCAATTGCATTGCAGTGAATTACATAGCATTGGGTCGGCGCAGGGGGCGTGGCTCGCTGGCTTAAGCCTGGTATGATTGGCCACGTCCATTGGGTGGGGGCGGGGCTTACCGGCTTTAGCCTGGTACAGTTGACAACACGCAATGCTTACTGCCACCTCTTCAGCAGACGCAACACTTCGTTACCTTTTGCGCTGGGGCCGCTGTTACTTCTCATGGCATAGCACCGCCATTTGTTTTATTGAACATGCCCGCGCGATGGGGGCGTGGCTTACCGGCTTAAGCCCGGTACAGTCGGCAACTTGCAGTGCATTGCGTAGCGTCGGTGCCGGGGGCGGGGCTTACCGCGATGGGGGCGGGGCTTACCGGCTTAAGCCCGGTACAGTCGGCAACTTGCAGTGCGTTGCGTAGCGTCGGTGCCGGGGGGCGGGGCTTACCGCGATGGGGCGGGGCTTACCGGCTTAAGCCCGGTACAGTCGGCAACTTGCAGTGCATTGCGTATTGTCGGTGCCGGGGGCGGGGCTTACCGCGATGGGGGCGGGGCTTACCGGCTTAAGCCCGGTACAGTCGGCAACTTGCAGTGCGTTGCGTAGCGTCGGTGCCGGGGGGCGGGGCTTACCGCGATGGGGCGGGGCTTACCGGCTTAAGCCCGGTACAGTCGGCAACTTGCAGTGCATTGCGTAGCGTCGGTGCCGGGGGCGGGGCTTACCGCGATGGGGGCGGGGCTTACCGGCTTAAGCCCGGTACAGTCGGCAACTTGCAGTGCGTTGCGTAGCGTCGGTGCCGGGGGGCGGGGCTTACCGCGATGGGGCGGGGCTTACCGGCTTAAGCCCGGTACAGATGGAAACATGCAGTGCATTGCATAGCGTTGGCGCGGGGGGCGGGGCTTACCGCGATGGGGCGGGGCTTACCGGCTTAAGCCCTGTACAGTCGGCAACATACAGTGCATTGCGTAGCGTCGGTGCCGGGGGCGGGGCTTACCGCCATGGGGGCGGGGCTTACCGCGTCATGCCAGGTACAGTGTGCAACTATGGCAACATGCAATGCTTACTGTCACCTTTTCAGCAGACGCAACCCATCATTTCCTTTGGCGATGAAGCGGCTGCTACTTTTCATGACATAGCACCGCCACTTGTTTTTCAAACATGCCCTCATTTAAATTGCTTTGGAGTAGAGGCAGCACGGTGGCTCAGTGGTTAGCACAGTAGCCTTGCAGCGCTGGGGTCCTGGGTTCAACTCCCACTAAGGGCAAAAAACCAATTGCATTGCAGTGAATTACATAGCATTGGGTCGGCGCAGGGGGCGTGGCTCGCTGGCTTAAGCCTGGTATGATTGGCCACGTCCATTGGGTGGGGGCGGGGCTTACCGGCTTTAGCCTGGTACAGTTGACAACACGCAATGCTTACTGCCACCTCTTCAGCAGACGCAACACTTCGTTACCTTTTGCGCTGGGGCCGCTGTTACTTCTCATGGCATAGCACCGCCATTTGTTTTATTGAACATGCCCGCGCGATGGGGGCGTGGCTTACCGGCTTAAGCCCGGTACAGTCGGCAACTTGCAGTGCATTGCGTAGCGTCGGTGCCGGGGGCGGGGCTTACCGCGATGGGGCGGGGCTTACCGGCTTAAGCCCGGTACAGTCGGCAACTTGCAGTGCATTGCGTAGCGTCGGTGCCGGGGGCGGGGCTTACCGCGATGGGGGCGTGGCTTACCGGCTTAAGCCCGGTACAGTCGGCAACTTGCAGTGCGTTGCGTAGCGTCGGTGCCGGGGGGCGGGGCTTACCGCGATGGGGCGGGGCTTACCGGCTTAAGCCCGGTACAGTCGGCAACTTGCAGTGCATTGCGTAGCGTCGGTGCCGGGGGCGGGGCTTACCGCGATGGGGGCGGGGCTTACCGGCTTAAGCCCGGTACAGTCGGCAACTTGCAGTGCGTTGCGTAGCGTCGGTGCCGGGGGGCGGGGCTTACCGCGATGGGGCGGGGCTTACCGGCTTAAGACCGGTACAGATGGAAACATGCAGTGCATTGCATAGCGTCGGCGCCGGGGGCGGGGCTTACCGCGATGGGGCGGGGCTTACCGGCTTAAGCCCTGTACAGTCGGCAACATACAGTGCATTGCGTAGCGTCGGTGCCGGGGGCGGGGCTTACCGCCATGGGGGCGGGGCTTACCGCGTCATGCCAGGTACAGTGTGCAACTATGGCAACATGCAATGCTTACTGTCACCTTTTCAGCAGACGCAACCCATCATTTCCTTTGGCGCTGAAGCGGCTGCTACTTTTCATGACATAGCACCGCCACTTGTTTTTCAAACATGCCCTCATTTAAATTGCTTTGGAGTAGAGGCAGCACGGTGGCTCAGTGGTTAGCACAGTAGCCTTGCATCGCTGGGGTCCTGGGTTCAACTCCCACTAAGGGCAAAAAACCAATTGCATTGCAGTGAATTACATAGCATTGGGTCGGCGCAGGGGGCGTGGCTCGCTGGCTTAAGCCTGGTATGATTGGCCACGTCCATTTGGTGGGGGCGGGGCTTACCGACTTTAGCCTGGTACAGTTGACAACACGCAAAGCTTACTGCCACCTCTTCAGCAGACGCAACACTTCGTTACCTTTTGCGCTGGGGCCGCTGTTACTTCTCATGGCATAGCACCGCCATTTGTTTTATTGAACATGCCCGCGCGATGGGGGCGTGGCTTACCGGCTTAAGCCCGGTACAGTCGGCAACTTGCAGTGCATTGCGTAGCGTCGGTGCCGGGGGCGGGGCTAACCGAGATGGGGGCGGGGCTTACCGGCTTAAGCCCGGTACAGTCGGCAACTTGCAGTGCGTTGCGTAGCGTCGGTGCCGGGGGGCGGGGCTTACCGAGATGGGGCGGGGCTTACCGGCTTAAGCCCGGTACAGTCGGCAACTTGCAGTGCATTGCGTCGCGTCGGTGCCGGGGGCGGGGCTTACCGCGATGGGGGCGGGGCTTACCGGCTTAAGCCCGTTACAGTCGGCAACTTGCAGTGCGTTGCGTTGCGTCGGTGCCGGGGGGCGGGGCTTACCGGCTTAAGCCCGGTACAGTCGGCAACTTGCAGTGCATTGCGTAGCGTCGGTGCCGGGGGCGGGGCTTACCGCGATGGGGGCGGGGCTTACCGGCTTAAGCCCGGTACAGTCGGCAACTTGCAGTGCGTTGCGTAGCGTCGGTGCCGGGGGGCGGGGCTTACCGCGATGGGGCGGGGCTTACCGGCTTAAGCCCGGTACAGATGGAAACATGCAGTGCATTGCATAGCGTTGGCGCCGGGGGCGGGGCTTACCGCGATGGGGCGGGGCTTACCGGCTTAAGCCCTGTACAGTCGGCAACATACAGTGCATTGCGTAGCGTCGGTGCCGGGGGCGGGGCTTACCGCCATGGGGGCGGGGCTTACCGCGTCATGCCAGGTACAGTGTGCAACTATGGCAACATGCAATGCTTACTGTCACCTTTTCAGCAGACGCAACCCATCATTTCCTTTGGCGATGAAGCGGCTGCTACTTTTCATGACATAGCACCGCCACTTGTTTTTCAAACATGCCCTCATTTAAATTGCTTTGGAGTAGAGGCAGCACGGTGGCTCAGTGGTTAGCACAGTAGCCTTGCAGCGCTGGGGTCCTGGGTTCAACTCCCACTAAGGGCAAAAAACCAATTGCATTGCAGTGAATTACATAGCATTGGGTCGGCGCAGGGGGCGTGGCTCGCTGGCTTAAGCCTGGTATGATTGGCCACGTCCATTGGGTGGGGGCGGGGCTTACCGGCTTTAGCCTGGTACAGTTGACAACACGCAATGCTTACTGCCACCTCTTCAGCAGACGCAACACTTCGTTACCTTTTGCGCTGGGGCCGCTGTTACTTCTCATGGCATAGCACCGCCATTTGTTTTATTGAACATGCCCGCGCGATGGGGGCGTGGCTTACCGGCTTAAGCCCGGTACAGTCGGCAACTTGCAGTGCATTGCGTAGCGTCGGTGCCGGGGGCGGGGCTTACCGCGATGGGGCGGGGCTTACCGGCTTAAGCCCGGTACAGTCGGCAACTTGCAGTGCATTGCGTAGCGTCGGTGCCGGGGGCGGGGCTTACCGCGATGGGGGCGTGGCTTACCGGCTTAAGCCCGGTACAGTCGGCAACTTGCAGTGCGTTGCGTAGCGTCGGTGCCGGGGGGCGGGGCTTACCGCGATGGGGCGGGGCTTACCGGCTTAAGCCCGGTCCAGTCGGCAACTTGCAGTGCATTGCGTAGCGTCGGTGCCGGGGGCGGGGCTTACCGCGATGGGGGCGGGGCTTACCGGCTTAAGCCCGGTACAGTCGGCAACTTGCAGTGCGTTGCGTAGCGTCGGTGCCGGGGGGCGGGGCTTACCGCGATGGGGCGGGGCATACCGGCTTAAGACCGGTACAGATGGAAACATGCAGTGCATTGCATAGCGTCGGCGCCGGGGGCGGGGCTTACCGCGATGGGGCGGGGCTTACCGGCTTAAGCCCTGTACAGTCGGCAACATACAGTGCATTGCGTAGCGTCGGTGCCGGGGGCGGGGCTTACCGCCATGGGGGCGGGGCTTACCGCGTCATGCCAGGTACAGTGTGCAACTATGGCAACATGCAATGCTTACTGTCACCTTTTCAGCAGACGCAACCCATCATTTCCTTTGGCGCTGAAGCGGCTGCTACTTTTCATGACATAGCACCGCCACTTGTTTTTCAAACATGCCCTCATTTAAATTGCTTTGGAGTAGAGGCAGCACGGTGGCTCAGTGGTTAGCACAGTAGCCTTGCATCGCTGGGGTCCTGGGTTCAACTCCCACTAAGGGCAAAAAACCAATTGCATTGCAGTGAATTACATAGCATTGGGTCGGCGCAGGGGGCGTGGCTCGCTGGCTTAAGCCTGGTATGATTGGCCACGTACATTTGGTGGGGGCGGGGCTTACCGACTTTAGCCTGGTACAGTTGACAACACGCAAAGCTTACTGCCACCTCTTCAGCAGACGCAACACTTCGTTACCTTTTGCGCTGGGGCCGCTGTTACTTCTCATGGCATAGCACCGCCATTTGTTTTATTGAACATGCCCGCGCGATGGGGGCGTGGCTTACCGGCTTAAGCCCGGTACAGTCGGCAACTTGCAGTGCATTGCGTAGCGTCGGTGCCGGGGGCGGGGCTTACCGCGATGGGGCGGGGCTTACCGGCTTAAGCCCGGTACAGTCGGCAACTTGCAGTGCATTGCGTAGCGTCGGTGCCGGGGGCGGGGCTTACCGCGATGGGGGCGTGGCTTACCGGCTTAAGCCCGGTACAGTCGGCAACTTGCAGTGCATTGCGTAGCGTCGGTGCCGGGGGCGGGGCTTACCGCGATGGGGGCGGGGCTTACCGGCTTAAGCCCGGTACAGTCGGCAACTTGCAGTGCGTTGCGTAGCGTCGGTGCCGGGGGGCGGGGCTTACCGCGATGGGGCGGGGCTTACCGGCTTAAGCCCGGTACAGATGGAAACATGCAGTGCATTGCATAGCGTCGGCGCCGGGGGCGGGGCTTACCGCGATGGGGCGGGGCTTACCGGCTTAAGCCCGGTACAGTCGGCAACTTACAGTGCATTGCGTAGCGTCGGTGCCGGGGGCGGGGCTTACTGCCATGGGGGCGGGGCTTACCGCGTCATGCCAGGTACGGTGTGCAACTATGGCAACATGCAATGCTTACTGTCACCTTTTCAGCAGACGCAACCCATCATTTCCTTTGGCGCTGAAGCGGCTGCTACTTTTCATGACATAGCACCGCCACTTGTTTTTCAAACATGCCCTCATTTAAATTGCTTTGGAGTAGAGGCAGCACGGTGGCTCAGTGGTTAGCACAGTAGCCTTGCAGCGCTGGGGTCCTGGGTTCAACTCCCACTAAGGGCAAAAAACCAATTGCATTGCAGTGAATTACATAGCATTGGGTCGGCGCAGGGGGCGTGGCTCGCTGGCTTAAGCCTGGTATGATTGGCCACGTCCATTGGGTGGGGGCGGGGCTTACCGGCTTTAGCCTGGTACAGTTGACAACACGCAATGCTTACTGCCACCTCTTCAGCAGACGCAACACTTCGTTACCTTTTGCGCTGGGGCCGCTGTTACTTCTCATGGCATAGCACCGCCATTTGTTTTATTGAACATGCCCGCGCGATGGGGGCGTGGCTTACCGGCTTAAGCCCGGTACAGTCGGCAACTTGCAGTGCATTGCGTAGCGTCGGTGCCGGGGGCGGGGCTTACCGCGATGGGGGCGGGGCTTACCGGCTTAAGCCCGGTACAGTCGGCAACTTGCAGTGCGTTGCGTAGCGTCGGTGCCGGGGGGCGGGGCTTACCGCGATGGGGCGGGGCTTACCGGCTTAAGCCCGGTACAGTCGGCAACTTGCAGTGCATTGCGTATTGTCGGTGCCGGGGGCGGGGCTTACCGCGATGGGGGCGGGGCTTACCGGCTTAAGCCCGGTACAGTCGGCAACTTGCAGTGCGTTGCGTAGCGTCGGTGCCGGGGGGCGGGGCTTACCGCGATGGGGCGGGGCTTACCGGCTTAAGCCCGGTACAGATGGAAACATGCAGTGCATTGCATAGCGTCGGCGCCGGGGGCGGGGCTTACCGCGATGGGGCGGGGCTTACCGGCTTAAGCCCGTTACAGTCGGCAACTTGCAGTGCGTTGCGTAGCGTCGGTGCCGGGGGGCGGGGCTTACCGGCTTAAGCCCGGTACAGTCGGCAACTTGCAGTGCATTGCGTAGCGTCGGTGCCGGGGGCGGGGCTTACCGCGATGGGGGCGGGGCTTACCGGCTTAAGCCCGGTACAGTCGGCAACTTGCAGTGCGTTGCGTAGCGTCGGTGCCGGGGGGGGGGGCTTACCGCGATGGGGCGGGGCTTACCGGCTTAAGCCCGGTACAGATGGAAACATGCAGTGCATTGCATAGCGTTGGCGCCGGGGGCGGGGCTTACCGCGATGGGGCGGGGCTTACCGGCTTAAGCCCTGTACAGTCGGCAACATACAGTGCATTGCGTAGCGTCGGTGCCGGGGGCGGGGCTTACCGCCATGGGGGCGGGGCTTACCGCGTCATGCCAGGTACAGTGTGCAACTATGGCAACATGCAATGCTTACTGTCACCTTTTCAGCAGACGCAACCCATCATTTCCTTTGGCGATGAAGCGGCTGCTACTTTTCATGACATAGCACCGCCACTTGTTTTTCAAACATGCCCTCATTTAAATTGCTTTGGAGTAGAGGCAGCACGGTGGCTCAGTGGTTAGCACAGTAGCCTTGCAGCGCTGGGGTCCTGGGTTCAACTCCCACTAAGGGCAAAAAACCAATTGCATTGCAGTGAATTACATAGCATTGGGTCGGCGCAGGGGGCGTGGCTCGCTGGCTTAAGCCTGGTATGATTGGCCACGTCCATTGGGTGGGGGCGGGGCTTACCGGCTTTAGCCTGGTACAGTTGACAACACGCAATGCTTACTGCCACCTCTTCAGCAGACGCAACACTTCGTTACCTTTTGCGCTGGGGCCGCTGTTACTTCTCATGGCATAGCACCGCCATTTGTTTTATTGAACATGCCCGCGCGATGGGGGCGTGGCTTACCGGCTTAAGCCCGGTACAGTCGGCAACTTGCAGTGCATTGCGTAGCGTCGGTGCCGGGGGCGGGGCTTACCGCGATGGGGCGGGGCTTACCGGCTTAAGCCCGGTACAGTCGGCAACTTGCAGTGCATTGCGTAGCGTCGGTGCCGGGGGCGGGGCTTACCGCGATGGGGGCGTGGCTTACCGGCTTAAGCCCGGTACAGTCGGCAACTTGCAGTGCGTTGCGTAGCGTCGGTGCCGGGGGGCGGGGCTTACCGCGATGGGGCGGGGCTTACCGGCTTAAGCCCGGTACAGTCGGCAACTTGCAGTGCATTGCGTAGCGTCGGTGCCGGGGGCGGGGCTTACCGCGGTGGGGGCGGGGCTTACCGGCTTAAGCCCGGTACAGTCGGCAACTTGCAGTGCGTTGCGTAGCGTCGGTGCCGGGGGGCGGGGCTTACCGCGATGGGGCGGGGCTTACCGGCTTAAGACCGGTACAGATGGAAACATGCAGTGCATTGCATAGCGTCGGCGCCGGGGGCGGGGCTTACCGCGATGGGGCGGGGCTTACCGGCTTAAGCCCTGGACAGTCGGCAACATACAGTGCATTGCGTAGCGTCGGTGCCGGGGGCGGGGCTTACCGCCATGGGGGCGGGGCTTACCGCGTCATGCCAGGTACAGTGTGCAACTATGGCAACATGCAATGCTTACTGTCACCTTTTCAGCAGACGCAACCCATCATTTCCTTTGGCGCTGAAGCGGCTGCTACTTTTCATGACATAGCACCGCCACTTGTTTTTCAAACATGCCCTCATTTAAATTGCTTTGGAGTAGAGGCAGCACGGTGGCTCAGTGGTTAGCACAGTAGCCTTGCATCGCTGGGGTCCTGGGTTCAACTCCCACTAAGGGCAAAAAACCAATTGCATTGCAGTGAATTACATAGCATTGGGTCGGCGCAGGGGGCGTGGCTCGCTGGCTTAAGCCTGGTATGATTGGCCACGTACATTTGGTGGGGGCGGGGCTTACCGACTTTAGCCTGGTACAGTTGACAACACGCAAAGCTTACTGCCACCTCTTCAGCAGACGCAACACTTCGTTACCTTTTGCGCTGGGGCCGCTGTTACTTCTCATGGCATAGCACCGCCATTTGTTTTATTGAACATGCCCGCGCGATGGGGGCGTGGCTTACCGGCTTAAGCCCGGTACAGTCGGCAACTTGCAGTGCATTGCGTAGCGTCGGTGCCGGGGGCGGGGCTTACCGCGATGGGGCGGGGGGTACCGGCTTAAGCCCGGTACAGTCGGCAACTTGCAGTGCATTGCGTAGCGTCGGTGCCGGGGGCGGGGCTTACCGCGATGGGGGCGTGGCTTACCGGCTTAAGCCCGGTACAGTCGGCAACTTGCAGTGCATTGCGTAGCGTCGGTGCCGGGGGCGGGGCTTACCGCGATGGGGGCGGGGCTTACCGGCTTAAGCCCGGTACAGTCGGCAACTTGCAGTGCGTTGCGTAGCGTCGGTGCCGGGGGGCGGGGCTTACCGCGATGGGGCGGGGCTTACCGGCTTAAGCCCGGTACAGAGGGAAACATGCAGTGCATTGCATAGCGTCGGCGCCGGGGGCGGGGCTTACCGCGATGGGGCGGGGCTTACCGGCTTAAGCCCTGTACAGTCGGCAACATACAGTGCATTGCGTAGCGTCGGTGCCGGGGGCGGGGCTTACTGCCATGGGGGCGGGGCTTACCGCGTCATGCCAGGTACGGTGTGCAACTATGGCAACATGCAATGCTTACTGTCACCTTTTCAGCAGACGCAACCCATCATTTCCTTTGGCGCTGAAGCGGCTGCTACTTTTCATGACATAGCACCGCCACTTGTTTTTCAAACATGCCCTCATTTAAATTGCTTTGGAGTAGAGGCAGCACGGTGGCTCAGTGGTTAGCACAGTAGCCTTGCAGCGCTGGGGTCCTGGGTTCAACTCCCACTAAGGGCAAAAAACCAATTGCATTGCAGTGAATTACATAGCATTGGGTCGGCGCAGGGGGCGTGGCTCGCTGGCTTAAGCCTGGTATGATTGGCCACGTCCATTGGGTGGGGGCGGGGCTTACCGGCTTTAGCCTGGTACAGTTGACAACACGCAATGCTTACTGCCACCTCTTCAGCAGACGCAACACTTCGTTACCTTTTGCGCTGGGGCCGCTGTTACTTCTCATGGCATAGCACCGCCATTTGTTTTATTGAACATGCCCGCGCGATGGGGGCGTGGCTTACCGGCTTAAGCCCGGTACAGTCGGCAACTTGCAGTGCATTGCGTAGCGTCGGTGCCGGGGGCGGGGCTTACCGCGATGGGGGCGGGGCTTACCGGCTTAAGCCCGGTACAGTCGGCAACTTGCAGTGCGTTGCGTAGCGTCGGTGCCGGGGGGCGGGGCTTACCGCGATGGGGCGGGGCTTACCGGCTTAAGCCCGGTACAGTCGGCAACTTGCAGTGCATTGCGTATTGTCGGTGCCGGGGGCGGGGCTTACCGCGATGGGGGCGGGGCTTACCGGCTTAAGCCCGGTACAGTCGGCAACTTGCAGTGCGTTGCGTAGCGTCGGTGCCGGGGGGCGGGGCTTACCGCGATGGGGCGGGGCTTACCGGCTTAAGCCCGGTACAGATGGAAACATGCAGTGCATTGCATAGCGTCGGCGCCGGGGGCGGGGCTTACCGCGATGGGGCGGGGCTTACCGGCTTAAGCCCGTTACAGTCGGCAACTTGCAGTGCGTTGCGTAGCGTCGGTGCCGGGGGGCGGGGCTTACCGGCTTAAGCCCGGTACAGTCGGCAACTTGCAGTGCATTGCGTAGCGTCGGTGCCGGGGGCGGGGCTTACCGCGATGGGGGCGGGGCTTACCGGCTTAAGCCCGGTACAGTCGGCAACTTGCAGTGCGTTGCGTAGCGTCGGTGCCGGGGGGCGGGGCTTACCGCGATGGGGCGGGGCTTACCGGCTTAAGCCCGGTACAGATGGAAACATGCAGTGCATTGCATAGCGTTGGCGCCGGGGGCGGGGCTTACCGCGATGGGGCGGGGCTTACCGGCTTAAGCCCTGTACAGTCGGCAACATACAGTGCATTGCGTAGCGTCGGTGCCGGGGGCGGGGCTTACCGCCATGGGGGCGGGGCTTACCGCGTCATGCCAGGTACAGTGTGCAACTATGGCAACATGCAATGCTTACTGTCACCTTTTCAGCAGACGCAACCCATCATTTCCTTTGGCGATGAAGCGGCTGCTACTTTTCATGACATAGCACCGCCACTTGTTTTTCAAACATGCCCTCATTTAAATTGCTTTGGAGTAGAGGCAGCACGGTGGCTCAGTGGTTAGCACAGTAGCCTTGCAGCGCTGGGGTCCTGGGTTCAACTCCCACTAAGGGCAAAAAACCAATTGCATTGCAGTGAATTACATAGCATTGGGTCGGCGCAGGGGGCGTGGCTCGCTGGCTTAAGCCTGGTATGATTGGCCACGTCCATTGGGTGGGGGCGGGGCTTACCGGCTTTAGCCTGGTACAGTTGACAACACGCAATGCTTACTGCCACCTCTTCAGCAGACGCAACACTTCGTTACCTTTTGCGCTGGGGCCGCTGTTACTTCTCATGGCATAGCACCGCCATTTGTTTTATTGAACATGCCCGCGCGATGGGGGCGTGGCTTACCGGCTTAAGCCCGGTACAGTCGGCAACTTGCAGTGCATTGCGTAGCGTCGGTGCCGGGGGCGGGGCTTACCGCGATGGGGCGGGGCTTACCGGCTTAAGCCCGGTACAGTCGGCAACTTGCAGTGCATTGCGTAGCGTCGGTGCCGGGGGCGGGGCTTACCGCGATGGGGGCGTGGCTTACCGGCTTAAGCCCGGTACAGTCGGCAACTTGCAGTGCGTTGCGTAGCGTCGGTGCCGGGGGGCGGGGCTTACCGCGATGGGGCGGGGCTTACCGGCTTAAGCCCGGTACAGTCGGCAACTTGCAGTGCATTGCGTAGCGTCGGTGCCGGGGGCGGGGCTTACCGCGATGGGGGCGGGGCTTACCGGCTTAAGCCCGGTACAGTCGGCAACTTGCAGTGCGTTGCGTAGCGTCGGTGCCGGGGGGCGGGGCTTACCGCGATGGGGCGGGGCTTACCGGCTTAAGACCGGTACAGATGGAAACATGCAGTGCATTGCATAGCGTCGGCGCCGGGGGCGGGGCTTACCGCGATGGGGCGGGGCTTACCGGCTTAAGCCCTGTACAGTCGGCAACATACAGTGCATTGCGTAGCGTCGGTGCCGGGGGCGGGGCTTACCGCCATGGGGGCGGGGCTTACCGCGTCATGCCAGGTACAGTGTGCAACTATGGCAACATGCAATGCTTACTGTCACCTTTTCAGCAGACGCAACCCATCATTTCCTTTGGCGCTGAAGCGGCTGCTACTTTTCATGACATAGCACCGCCACTTGTTTTTCAAACATGCCCTCATTTAAATTGCTTTGGAGTAGAGGCAGCACGGTGGCTCAGTGGTTAGCACAGTAGCCTTGCATCGCTGGGGTCCTGGGTTCAACTCCCACTAAGGGCAAAAAACCAATTGCATTGCAGTGAATTACATAGCATTGGGTCGGCGCAGGGGGCGTGGCTCGCTGGCTTAAGCCTGGTATGATTGGCCACGTACATTTGGTGGGGGCGGGGCTTACCGACTTTAGCCTGGTACAGTTGACAACACGCAAAGCTTACTGCCACCTCTTCAGCAGACGCAACACTTCGTTACCTTTTGCGCTGGGGCCGCTGTTACTTCTCATGGCATAGCACCGCCATTTGTTTTATTGAACATGCCCGCGCGATGGGGGCGTGGCTTACCGGCTTAAGCCCGGTACAGTCGGCAACTTGCAGTGCATTGCGTAGCGTCGGTGCCGGGGGCGGGGCTTACCGCGATGGGGCGGGGCTTACCGGCTTAAGCCCGGTACAGTCGGCAACTTGCAGTGCATTGCGTAGCGTCGGTGCCGGGGGCGGGGCTTACCGCGATGGGGGCGGGGCTTACCGGCTTAAGCCCGGTACAGTCGGCAACTTGCAGTGCATTGCGTAGCGTCGGTGCCGGGGGCGGGGCTTACCGCGATGGGGGCGGGGCTTACCGGCTTAAGCCCGGTACAGTCGGCAACTTGCAGTGCGTTGCGTAGCGTCGGTGCCGGGGGGCGGGGCTTACCGCGATGGGGCGGGGCTTACCGGCTTAAGCCCGGTACAGATGGAAACATGCAGTGCATTGCATAGCGTCGGCGCCGGGGGCGGGGCTTACCGCGATGGGGCGGGGCTTACCGGCTTAAGCCCTGTACAGTCGGCAACATACAGTGCATTGCGTAGCGTCGGTGCCGGGGGCGGGGCTTACTGCCATGGGGGCGGGGCTTACCGCGTCATGCCAGGTACGGTGTGCAACTATGGCAACATGCAATGCTTACTGTCACCTTTTCAGCAGACGCAACCCATCATTTCCTTTGGCGCTGAAGCGGCTGCTACTTTTCATGACATAGCACCGCCACTTGTTTTTCAAACATGCCCTCATTTAAATTGCTTTGGAGTAGAGGCAGCACGGTGGCTCAGTGGTTAGCACAGTAGCCTTGCAGCGCTGGGGTCCTGGGTTCAACTCCCACTAAGGGCAAAAAACCAATTGCATTGCAGTGAATTACATAGCATTGGGTCGGCGCAGGGGGCGTGGCTCGCTGGCTTAAGCCTGGTATGATTGGCCACGTCCATTGGGTGGGGGCGGGGCTTACCGGCTTTAGCCTGGTACAGTTGACAACACGCAATGCTTACTGCCACCTCTTCAGCAGACGCAACACTTCGTTACCTTTTGCGCTGGGGCCGCTGTTACTTCTCATGGCATAGCACCGCCATTTGTTTTATTGAACATGCCCGCGCGATGGGGGCGTGGCTTACCGGCTTAAGCCCGGTACAGTCGGCAACTTGCAGTGCATTGCGTAGCGTCGGTGCCGGGGGCGGGGCTTACCGCGATGGGGGCGGGGCTTACCGGCTTAAGCCCGGTACAGTCGGCAACTTGCAGTGCGTTGCGTAGCGTCGGTGCCGGGGGGCGGGGCTTACCGCGATGGGGCGGGGCTTACCGGCTTAAGCCCGGTACAGTCGGCAACTTGCAGTGCATTGCGTATTGTCGGTGCCGGGGGCGGGGCTTACCGCGATGGGGGCGGGGCTTACCGGCTTAAGCCCGGTACAGTCGGCAACTTGCAGTGCGTTGCGTAGCGTCGGTGCCGGGGGGCGGGGCTTACCGCGATGGGGCGGGGCTTACCGGCTTAAGCCCGGTACAGATGGAAACATGCAGTGCATTGCATAGCGTCGGCGCCGGGGGCGGGGCTTACCGCGATGGGGCGGGGCTTACCGGCTTAAGCCCTGTACAGTCGGCAACATACAGTGCATTGCGTAGCGTCGGTGCCGGGGGCGGGGCTTACCGCCATGGGGGCGGGGCTTACCGCGTCATGCCAGGTACGGTGTGCAACTATGGCAACATGCAATGCTTACTGTCACCTTTTCAGCAGACGCAACCCATCATTTCCTTTGGCGCTGAAGCGGCTGCTACTTTTCATGACATAGCACCGCCACTTGTTTTTCAAACATGCCCTCATTTAAATTGCTTTGGAGTAGAGGCAGCACGGTGGCTCAGTGGTTAGCACAGTAGCCTTGCAGCGCTGGGGTCCTGGGTTCAACTCCCACTAAGGGCAAAAAACCAATTGCATTGCAGTGAATTACATAGCATTGGGTCGGCGCAGGGGGCGTGGCTCGCTGGCTTAAGCCTGGTATGATTGGCCACGTACATTTGGTGGGGGCGGGGCTTACCGACTTTAGCCTGGTACAGTTGACAACACGCAAAGCTTACTGCCACCTCTTCAGCAGACGCAACACTTCGTTACCTTTTGCGCTGGGGCCGCTGTTACTTCTCATGGCATAGCACCGCCATTTGTTTTATTGAACATGCCCGCGCGATGGGGGCGTGGCTTACCGGCTTAAGCCCGGTACAGTCGGCAACTTGCAGTGCATTGCGTAGCGTCGGTGCCGGGGGCGGGGCTAACCGAGATGGGGGCGGGGCTTACCGGCTTAAGCCCGGTACAGTCGGCAACTTGCAGTGCGTTGCGTAGCGTCGGTGCCGGGGGGCGGGGCTTACCGCGATGGGGCGGGGCTTACCGGCTTAAGCCCGGTACAGTCGGCAACTTGCAGTGCATTGCGTAGCGTCGGTGCCGGGGGCGGGGCTTACCGCGATGGGGGCGGGGCTTACCGGCTTAAGCCCGGTACAGTCGGCAACTTGCAGTGCGTTGCGTAGCGTCGGTGCCGGGGGGCGGGGCTTACCGCGATGGGGCGGGGCTTACCGGCTTAAGACCGGTACAGATGGAAACATGCAGTGCATTGCATAGCGTCGGCGCCGGGGGCGGGGCTTACCGCGATGGGGCGGGGCTTACCGGCTTAAGCCCTGTACAGTCGGCAACATACAGTGCATTGCGTAGCGTCGGTGCCGGGGGCGGGGCTTACCGCCATGGGGGCGGGGCTTACCGCGTCATGCCAGGTACAGTGTGCAACTATGGCAACATGCAATGCTTACTGTCACCTTTTCAGCAGACGCAACCCATCATTTCCTTTGGCGCTGAAGCGGCTGCTACTTTTCATGACATAGCACCGCCACTTGTTTTTCAAACATGCCCTCATTTAAATTGCTTTGGAGTAGAGGCAGCACGGTGGCTCAGTGGTTAGCACAGTAGCCTTGCATCGCTGGGGTCCTGGGTTCAACTCCCACTAAGGGCAAAAAACCAATTGCATTGCAGTGAATTACATAGCATTGGGTCGGCGCAGGGGGCGTGGCTCGCTGGCTTAAGCCTGGTATGATTGGCCACGTACATTTGGTGGGGGCGGGGCTTACCGACTTTAGCCTGGTACAGTTGACAACACGCAAAGCTTACTGCCACCTCTTCAGCAGACGCAACACTTCGTTACCTTTTGCGCTGGGGCCGCTGTTACTTCTCATGGCATAGCACCGCCATTTGTTTTATTGAACATGCCCGCGCGATGGGGGCGTGGCTTACCGGCTTAAGCCCGGTACAGTCGGCAACTTGCAGTGCATTGCGTAGCGTCGGTGCCGGGGGCGGGGCTTCCCGCGATGGGGCGGGGCTTACCGGCTTAAGCCCGGTACAGTCGGCAACTTGCAGTGCATTGCGTAGCGTCGGTGCCGGGGGCGGGGCTTACCGCGATGGGGGCGTGGCTTACCGGCTTAAGCCCGGTACAGTCGGCAACTTGCAGTGCATTGCGTAGCGTCGGTGCCGGGGGCGGGGCTTACCGCGATGGGGGCGGGGCTTACCGGCTTAAGCCCGGTACAGTCGGCAACTTGCAGTGCGTTGCGTAGCGTCGGTGCCGGGGGGCGGGGCTTACCGCGATGGGGCGGGGCTTACCGGCTTAAGCCCGGTACAGATGGAAACATGCAGTGCATTGCATAGCGTCGGCGCCGGGGGCGGGGCTTACCGCGATGGGGCGGGGCTTACCGGCTTAAGCCCTGTACAGTCGGCAACATACAGTGCATTGCGTAGCGTCGGTGCCGGGGGCGGGGCTTACTGCCATGGGGGCGGGGCTTACCGCGTCATGCCAGGTACGGTGTGCAACTATGGCAACATGCAATGCTTACTGTCACCTTTTCAGCAGACGCAACCCATCATTTCCTTTGGCGCTGAAGCGGCTGCTACTTTTCATGACATAGCACCGCCACTTGTTTTTCAAACATGCCCTCATTTAAATTGCTTTGGAGTAGAGGCAGCACGGTGGCTCAGTGGTTAGCACAGTAGCCTTGCAGCGCTGGGGTCCTGGGTTCAACTCCCACTAAGGGCAAAAAACCAATTGCATTGCAGTGAATTACATAGCATTGGGTCGGCGCAGGGGGCGTGGCTCGCTGGCTTAAGCCTGGTATGATTGGCCACGTCCATTGGGTGGGGGCGGGGCTTACCGGC
Organism: Dendropsophus ebraccatus; assembly: GCF_027789765.1. Classification (NCBI taxonomy): domain Eukaryota; kingdom Metazoa; phylum Chordata; class Amphibia; order Anura; family Hylidae; genus Dendropsophus; species Dendropsophus ebraccatus. The sequence goes on along the minus strand of NW_027209831.1, from coordinate 17,456 downwards.
TTTAGCCTGGTACAGTTGACAACACGCAATGCTTACTGCCACCTCTTCAGCAGACGCAACACTTCGTTACCTTTTGCGCTGGGGCCGCTGTTACTTCTCATGGCATAGCACCGCCATTTGTTTTATTGAACATGCCCGCGCGATGGGGGCGTGGCTTACCGGCTTAAGCCCGGTACAGTCGGCAACTTGCAGTGCATTGCGTAGCGTCGGTGCCGGGGGCGGGGCTTACCGCGATGGGGGCGGGGCTTACCGGCTTAAGCCCGGTACAGTCGGCAACTTGCAGTGCGTTGCGTAGCGTCGGTGCCGGGGGGCGGGGCTTACCGCGATGGGGCGGGGCTTACCGGCTTAAGCCCGGTACAGTCGGCAACTTGCAGTGCATTGCGTATTGTCGGTGCCGGGGGCGGGGCTTACCGCGATGGGGGCGGGGCTTACCGGCTTAAGCCCGGTACAGTCGGCAACTTGCAGTGCGTTGCGTAGCGTCGGTGCCGGGGGGCGGGGCTTACCGCGATGGGGCGGGGCTTACCGGCTTAAGCCCGGTACAGATGGAAACATGCAGTGCATTGCATAGCGTCGGCGCCGGGGGCGGGGCTTACCGCGATGGGGCGGGGCTTACCGGCTTAAGCCCTGTACAGTCGGCAACATACAGTGCATTGCGTAGCGTCGGTGCCGGGGGCGGGGCTTACCGCCATGGGGGCGGGGCTTACCGCGTCATGCCAGGTACGGTGTGCAACTATGGCAACATGCAATGCTTACTGTCACCTTTTCAGCAGACGCAACCCATCATTTCCTTTGGCGCTGAAGCGGCTGCTACTTTTCATGACATAGCACCGCCACTTGTTTTTCAAACATGCCCTCATTTAAATTGCTTTGGAGTAGAGGCAGCACGGTGGCTCAGTGGTTAGCACAGTAGCCTTGCAGCGCTGGGGTCCTGGGTTCAACTCCCACTAAGGGCAAAAAACCAATTGCATTGCAGTGAATTACATAGCATTGGGTCGGCGCAGGGGGCGTGGCTCGCTGGCTTAAGCCTGGTATGATTGGCCACGTACATTTGGTGGGGGCGGGGCTTACCGACTTTAGCCTGGTACAGTTGACAACACGCAAAGCTTACTGCCACCTCTTCAGCAGACGCAACACTTCGTTACCTTTTGCGCTGGGGCCGCTGTTACTTCTCATGGCATAGCACCGCCATTTGTTTTATTGAACATGCCCGCGCGATGGGGGCGTGGCTTACCGGCTTAAGCCCGGTACAGTCGGCAACTTGCAGTGCATTGCGTAGCGTCGGTGCCGGGGGCGGGGCTAACCGAGATGGGGGCGGGGCTTACCGGCTTAAGCCCGGTACAGTCGGCAACTTGCAGTGCGTTGCGTAGCGTCGGTGCCGGGGGGCGGGGCTTACCGAGATGGGGCGGGGCTTACCGGCTTAAGCCCGGTACAGTCGGCAACTTGCAGTGCATTGCGTAGCGTCGGTGCCGGGGGCGGGGCTTACCGCGATGCGGGCGGGGCTTACCGGCTTAAGCCCGTTACAGTCGGCAACTTGCAGTGCGTTGCGTAGCGTCGGTGCCGGGGGGCGGGGCTTACCGGCTTAAGCCCGGTCCAGGCGGCAACTTGCAGTGCATTGCGTAGCGTCGGTGCCGGGGGCGGGGCTTACCGCGATGGGGGCGGGGCTTACCGGCTTAAGCCCGGTACAGTCGGCAACTTGCAGTGCGTTGCGTAGCGTCGGTGCCGGGGGGCGGGGCTTACCGCGATGGGGCGGGGCTTACCGGCTTAAGCCCGGTACAGATGGAAACATGCAGTGCATTGCATAGCGTTGGCGCCGGGGGCGGGGCTTACCGCGATGGGGCGGGGCTTACCGGCTTAAGCCCTGTACAGTCGGCAACATACAGTGCATTGCGTAGCGTCGGTGCCGGGGGCGGGGCTTACCGCCATGGGGGCGGGGCTTACCGCGTCATGCCAGGTACAGTGTGCAACTATGGCAACATGCAATGCTTACTGTCACCTTTTCAGCAGACGCAACCCATCATTTCCTTTGGCGATGAAGCGGCTGCTACTTTTCATGACATAGCACCGCCACTTGTTTTTCAAACATGCCCTCATTTAAATTGCTTTGGAGTAGAGGCAGCACGGTGGCTCAGTGGTTAGCACAGTAGCCTTGCAGCGCTGGGGTCCTGGGTTCAACTCCCACTAAGGGCAAAAAACCAATTGCATTGCAGTGAATTACATAGCATTGGGTCGGCGCAGGGGGCGTGGCTCGCTGGCTTAAGCCTGGTATGATTGGCCACGTACATTTGGTGGGGGCGGGGCTTACCGACTTTAGCCTGGTACAGTTGACAACACGCAAAGCTTACTGCCACCTCTTCAGCAGACGCAACACTTCGTTACCTTTTGCGCTGGGGCCGCTGTTACTTCTCATGGCATAGCACCGCCATTTGTTTTATTGAACATGCCCGCGCGATGGGGGCGTGGCTTACCGGCTTAAGCCCGGTACAGTCGGCAACTTGCAGTGCATTGCGTAGCGTCGGTGCCGGGGGCGGGGCTAACCGAGATGGGGGCGGGGCTTACCGGCTTAAGCCCGGTACAGTCGGCAACTTGCAGTGCGTTGCGTAGCGTCGGTGCCGGGGGGGCGGGGCTTACCGGCTTAAGCCCGGTACAGTCGGCAACTTGCAGTGCATTGCGTAGCGTCGGTGCCGGGGGCGGGGCTTACCGCGATGGGGGCGGGGCTTACCGGCTTAAGCCCGGTACAGTCGGCAACTTGCAGTGCGTTGCGTAGCGTCGGTGCCGGGGGGCGGGGCTTACCGCGATGGGGCGGGGCTTACCGGCTTAAGCCCGGTACAGATGGAAACATGCAGTGCATTGCATAGCGTTGGCGCCGGGGGCGGGGCTTACCGCGATGGGGCGGGGCTTACCGGCTTAAGCCCTGTACAGTCGGCAACATACAGTGCATTGCGTAGCGTCGGTGCCGGGGGCGGGGCTTACCGCCATGGGGGCGGGGCTTACCGCGTCATGCCAGGTACAGTGTGCAACTATGGCAACATGCAATGCTTACTGTCACCTTTTCAGCAGACGCAACCCATCATTTCCTTTGGCGATGAAGCGGCTGCTACTTTTCATGACATAGCACCGCCACTTGTTTTTCAAACATGCCCTCATTTAAATTGCTTTGGAGTAGAGGCAGCACGGTGGCTCAGTGGTTAGCACAGTAGCCTTGCAGCGCTGGGGTCCTGGGTTCAACTCCCACTAAGGGCAAAAAACCAATTGCATTGCAGTGAATTACATAGCATTGGGTCGGCGCAGGGGGCGTGGCTCGCTGGCTTAAGCCTGGTATGATTGGCCACGTCCATTGGGTGGGGGCGGGGCTTACCGGCTTTAGCCTGGTACAGTTGACAACACGCAATGCTTACTGCCACCTCTTCAGCAGACGCAAACACTTCGTTACCTTTTGCGCTGGGGCCGCTGTTACTTCTCATGGCATAGCACCGCCATTTGTTTTATTGAACATGCCCGCGCGATGGGGGCGTGGCTTACCGGCTTAAGCCCGGTACAGTCGGCAACTTGCAGTGCATTGCGTAGCGTCGGTGCCGGGGGCGGGGCTTACCGCGATGGGGCGGGGCTTACCGGCTTAAGCCCGGTACAGTCGGCAACTTGCAGTGCATTGCGTAGCGTCGGTGCCGGGGGCGGGGCTTACCGCGATGGGGGCGTGGCTTACCGGCTTAAGCCCGGTACAGTCGGCAACTTGCAGTGCGTTGCGTAGCGTCGGTGCCGGGGGGCGGGGCTTACCGCGATGGGGCGGGGCTTACCGGCTTAAGCCCGGTACAGTCGGCAACTTGCAGTGCATTGCGTAGCGTCGGTGCCGGGGGCGGGGCTTACCGCGATGGGGGCGGGGCTTACCGGCTTAAGCCCGGTACAGTCGGCAACTTGCAGTGCGTTGCGTAGCGTCGGTGCCGGGGGGCGGGGCTTACCGCGATGGGGCGGGGCTTACCGGCTTAAGCCCGGTACAGATGGAAACATGCAGTGCATTGCATAGCGTTGGCGCCGGGGGCGGGGCTTACCGCGATGGGGCGGGGCTTACCGGCTTAAGCCCTGTACAGTCGGCAACATACAGTGCATTGCGTAGCGTCGGTGCCGGGGGCGGGGCTTACCGCCATGGGGGCGGGGCTTACCGCGTCATGCCAGGTACAGTGTGCAACTATGGCAACATGCAATGCTTACTGTCACCTTTTCAGCAGACGCAACCCATCATTTCCTTTGGCGATGAAGCGGCTGCTACTTTTCATGACATAGCACCGCCACTTGTTTTTCAAACATGCCCTCATTTAAATTGCTTTGGAGTAGAGGCAGCACGGTGGCTCAGTGGTTAGCACAGTAGCCTTGCAGCGCTGGGGTCCTGGGTTCAACTCCCACTAAGGGCAAAAAACCAATTGCATTGCAGTGAATTACATAGCATTGGGTCGGCGCAGGGGGCGTGGCTCGCTGGCTTAAGCCTGGTATGATTGGCCACGTCCATTGGGTGGGGGCGGGGCTTACCGGCTTTAGCCTGGTACAGTTGACAACACGCAATGCTTACTGCCACCTCTTCAGCAGACGCAACACTTCGTTACCTTTTGCGCTGGGGCCGCTGTTACTTCTCATGGCATAGCACCGCCATTTGTTTTATTGAACATGCCCGCGCGATGGGGGCGTGGCTTACCGGCTTAAGCCCGGTACAGTCGGCAACTTGCAGTGCATTGCGTAGCGTCGGTGCCGGGGGCGGGGGCTTACCGCGATGGGGCGGGGCTTACCGGCTTAAGCCCGGTACAGTCGGCAACTTGCAGTGCATTGCGTAGCGTCGGTGCCGGGGGCGGGGCTTACCGCGATGGGGGCGTGGCTTACCGGCTTAAGCCCGGTACAGTCGGCAACTTGCAGTGCGTTGCGTCGCGTCGGTGCCGGGGGGCGGGGCTTACCGCGATGGGGCGGGGCTTACCGGCTTAAGCCCGGTACAGTCGGCAACTTGCAGTGCATTGCGTAGCGTCGGTGCCGGGGGCGGGGCTTACCGCGATGGGGGCGGGGCTTACCGGCTTAAGCCCGGTACAGTCGGCAACTTGCAGTGCGTTGCGTAGCGTCGGTGCCGGGGGGCGGGGCTTACCGCGATGGGGCGGGGCTTACCGGCTTAAGACCGGTACAGATGGAAACATGCAGTGCATTGCATAGCGTCGGCGCCGGGGGCGGGGCTTACCGCGATGGGGCGGGGCTTACCGGCTTAAGCCCTGTACAGTCGGCAACATACAGTGCATTGCGTAGCGTCGGTGCCGGGGGCGGGGCTTACCGCCATGGGGGCGGGGCTTACCGCGTCATGCCAGGTACAGTGTGCAACTATGGCAACATGCAATGCTTACTGTCACCTTTTCAGCAGACGCAACCCATCATTTCCTTTGGCGCTGAAGCGGCTGCTACTTTTCATGACATAGCACCGCCACTTGTTTTTCAAACATGCCCTCATTTAAATTGCTTTGGAGTAGAGGCAGCACGGTGGCTCAGTGGTTAGCACAGTAGCCTTGCATCGCTGGGGTCCTGGGTTCAACTCCCACTAAGGGCAAAAAACCAATTGCATTGCAGTGAATTACATAGCATTGGGTCGGCGCAGGGGGCGTGGCTCGCTGGCTTAAGCCTGGTATGATTGGCCACGTACATTTGGTGGGGGCGGGGCTTACCGACTTTAGCCAGGTACAGTTGACAACACGCAAAGCTTACTGCACCTCTTCAGCAGACGCAACACTTCGTTACCTTTTGCGCTGGGGCCGCTGTTACTTCTCATGGCATAGCACCGCCATTTGTTTTATTGAACATGCCCGCGCGATGGGGGCGTGGCTTACCGGCTTAAGCCCGGTACAGTCGGCAACTTGCAGTGCATTGCGTAGCGTCGGTGCCGGGGGCGGGGCTAACCGAGATGGGGGCGGGGCTTACCGGCTTAAGCCCGGTACAGTCGGCAACTTGCAGTGCGTTGCGTAGCGTCGGTGCCGGGGGGGCGGGGCTTACCGAGATGGGGCGGGGCTTACCGGCTTAAGCCCGGTACAGTCGGCAACTTGCAGTGCATTGCCGTAGCGTCGGTGCGGGGGCGGGGCTTACCGCGATGGGGGCGGGGCTTACCGGCTTAAGCCGTTACAGTCGGCAACTTGCAGTGCATTGCGTAGCGTCGGTGCCGGGGGGCGGGGCTTACCGGCTTAAGCCCGGTACAGTCGGCAACTTGCAGTGCATTGCGTAGCGTCGGTGCCGGGGGCTTACCGCGATGGGGGCGTGGCTTACCGGCTTAAGCCCGGTACAGTCGGCAACTTGCAGTGCGTTGCGTAGCGTCGGTGCCGGGGGGCGGGGCTTACCGCGATGGGGCGGGGCTTACCGGCTTAAGCCCGGTACAGATGGAAACAGTAGTGCATTGCATAGCGTTGGCGCCGGGGGCGGGGCTTTACCGCGATGGGGCGGGGCTTACCGGCTTAAGCCCTGTACAGTCGGCAACATACAGTGCATTGCGTAGCGTCGGTGCCGGGGGCGGGGCTTACCGCCATGGGGGCGGGGCTTACCGCGTCATGCCAGGTACAGTGTGCAACTATGGCAACATGCAATGCTTACTGTCACCTTTTCAGCAGACCGCAACCCATCATTTCCTTTGGCGATGAAGCGGCTGCTACTTTTCATGACATAGCACCGCCACTTGTTTTTCAAAACATGCCCTCATTTAAATTGCTTTGGAGTAGAGGCAGCACGGTGGCTCAGTGGTTAGCACAGTAGCCTTGCAGCGCTGGGTGTCCTGGGTTCAACTCCCACTAAGGGCAAAAAACCAATTGCATTGCAGTGAATTACATAGCATTGGGTCGGCGCAGGGGGCGTGGCTCGCTGGCTTAAGCCTGGTATGATTGGCCACGTACATTTGGTGGGGGCGGGGCTTACCGACTTTAGGCCTGGTACAGTTGACAACACGCAAAGCTTACTGCCACCTCTTCAGCAGACGCAACACTTCGTTACCTTTTGCGCTGGGGCCGCTGTTACTTCTCATGGCATAGCACCGCCATTTGTTTTATTGAACATGCCCGCGCGATGGGGGCGTGGCTTACCGGCTTAAGCCCGGTACAGTCGGCAACTTGCAGTGCATTGCGTAGCGTCGGTGCCGGGGGCGGGGCTAACCGAGATGGGGGCGGGGCTTACCGGCTTAAGCCCGGTACAGTCGGCAACTTGCAGTGCGTTGCGTAGCGTCGGTGCCGGGGGGCGGGCTTACCGCGATGGGGCGGGGCTTACCGGCTTAAGCCCGGTACAGTCGGCAACTTGCAGTGCATTGCGTAGCGTCGGTGCCGGGGGCGGGGCTTACCGCGATGGGGGCGGGGCTTACCGGCTTAAGCCCGGTACAGTCGGCAACTTGCAGTGCGTTGCGTCGCGTCGGTGCCGGGGGGCGGGGCTTACCGCGATGGGGCGGGGCTTACCGGCTTAAGCCCGGTACAGATGGAAACATGCAGTGCATTGCATAGCGTCGGCGCCGGGGGCGGGGCTTACCGCGATGGGGCGGGGCTTACCGGCTTAAGCCCTGTACAGTCGGCAACATACAGTGCATTGCGTAGCGTCGGTGCCGGGGGCGGGGCTTACCGCCATGGGGGCGGGGCTTACCGCGTCATGCCAGGTACAGTGTGCAACTATGGCAACATGCAATGCTTACTGTCACCTTTTCAGCAGACGCAACCCATCATTTCCTTTGGCGCTGAAGCGGCTGCTACTTTTCATGACATAGCACCGCCACTTGTTTTTTCAAACATGCCCTCATTTAAATTGCTTTGGAGTAGAGGCAGCACGGTGGCTCAGTGGTTAGCACAGTAGCCTTGCAGCGCTGGGGTCCTGGGTTCAACTCCCACTAAGGGCAAAAAACCAATTGCATTGCAGTGAATTACATAGCATTGGGTCGGCGCAGGGGGCGTGGCTCGCCGGCTTAAGCCTGGTATGATTGGCCACGTGCATTGGGTGGGGGCGGGGCTTACCGGCTTTAGCCTGGTACAGTTGACAACACGCAATGCTTACTGCCACCTCTTCAGCAGACGCAACACTTCGTTACCTTTTGCGCTGGGGCCGCTGTTACTTCTCATGGCATAGCACCGCCATTTGTTTTATTGAACATGCCCGCGCGATGGGGGCGTGGCTTACCGGCTTAAGCCCGGTACAGTCGGCAACTTGCAGTGCATTGCAGTAGCGTCGGTGCCGGGGGCGGGCTTACCGCGATGGGGGCGGGGCTTACCGGCTTAAGCCCGGTACAGTCGGCAACTTGCAGTGCATTGCGTAGCGTCGGTGCCGGGGGGCGGGGCTTACCGCGATGGGGGCGGGGCTTACCGGCTTAAGCCCGGTACAGTCGGCAACTTGCAGTGCGTTGCAGTAGCGTCGGTGCCGGGGGCGGGGCTTACCGCGATGGTCGGCTTACCGGCTTAAGCCCGGTACAGTCGGCAACTTGCAGTGCATTGCATAGCGTCGGTGCCGGGGGCGGGGCTTACCGGCTTAAGCCCGGTACAGTCGGCAACTTGCAGTGCATTGCGTAGCGTCGGTGCCGGGGGCGGGGCTTACCGCGATGGGGCGGGGCTTACCGGCTTAAGCCCGGTACAGATGGAAACATGCAGTGCATTGCATAGCGTCGGCGCCGGGGGCGGGGCTTACCGCGATGGGGCGGGGCTTACCGGCTTAAGCCCTGTACAGTCGGCAACACACAGTGCATTGCGTAGCGTCGGTGCCGGGGGCGGGGCTTACCGCCATGGGGGCGGGGCTTACCGCGTCATGCCAGGTACAGTGTGCAACTATGGCAACATGCAATGCTTACTGTCACCTTTTCAGCAGACGCAACCCATCATTTCCTTTGGCGCTGAAGCGGCTGCTACTTTTCACTACATAGCACCGCCACTTGTTTTTTAAACATGCCCTCATTTAAATTGCATTGGAGTAGAGGCAGCACGGTGGCTCAGTGGTTAGCACAGTAGCCTTGCAGCGCTGGGGTCCTGGGTTCAACTCCCACTAAGGGCAAAAAACCAATTGCATTGCAGTGAATTACATAGCATTGGGTCGGCGCAGGGGGCGTGGCTCGCCGGCTTAAGCCTGGTATGATTGGCCACGTAGCATTGGGTGGGGGCGGGGCTTACCGGCTTTAGCCTGGTACAGTTGACAACACGCAATGCTTACTGCCACCTCTTCAGCAGACGCAACACTTCGTTACCTTTTGCGCTGGGGCCGCTGTTACTTCTCATGGCATAGCACCGCCATTTGTTTTATTGAACATGCCCGCGCGATGGGGGCGTGGCTTACCGGCTTAAGCCCGGTACAGTCGGCAACTTGCAGTGCATTGCATAGCGTCGGTGCCGGGGGCGGGGCTTACCGCGATGGGGGCGGGGCTTACCGGCTTAAGCCCGGTACAGTCGGCAACTTGCAGTGCGTTGCGTAGCGTCGGTGCCGGGGGCGGGGCTTACCGCGATGGGGCGGGGCTTACCGGCTTAAGCCCGGTACAGTCGGCAACTTGCAGTGCATTGCGTAGCGTCGGTGCCGGGGGCGGGGCTTACCGCGATGGGGGCGGGGCTTACCGGCTTAAGCCCGGTACAGTCGGCAACTTGCAGTGCGTTGCGTAGCGTCGGTGCCGGGGGGCGGGGCTTACCGCGATGGGGCGGGGCTTACCGGCTTAAGCCCGGTACAGATGGAAACATGCAGTGCATTGCATAGCGTCGGCGCCGGGGGCGGGGCTTACCGCGATGGGGCGGGGCTTACCGGCTTAAGCCCTGTACAGTCGGCAACATACAGTGCATTGCGTAGCGTCGGTGCCGGGGGCGGGGCTTACCGCCATGGGGGCGGGGCTTACCGCGTCATGCCAGGTACAGGTGTGCAACTATGGCAACATGCAATGCTTACTGTCACCTTTTCAGCAGACGCAACCCATCATTTCCTTTGGCGCTGAAGCGGCTGCTACTTTTCATGACATAGCACCGCCACTTGTTTTTCAAACATGCCCTCATTTAAATTGCTTTGGAGTAGAGGCAGCACGGTGGCTCAGTGGTTAGCACAGTAGCCTTGCAGCGCTGGGGTCCTGGGTTCAACTCCCACTAAGGGCAAAAAACCAATTGCATTGCAGTGAATTACATAGCATTGGGTCGGCGCAGGGGGCGTGGCTCGCCGGCTTAAGCCTGGTATGATTGGCCACGTGCATTGGGTGGGGGCGGGGCTTACCGGCTTTAGCCTGGTACAGTTGACAACACGCAATGCTTACTGCCACCTCTTCAGCAGACGCAACACTTCGTTACCTTTTGCGCTGGGGCCGCTGTTACTTCTCATGGCATAGCACCGCCATTTGTTTTATTGAACATGCCCGCGCGATGGGGGCGTGGCTTACCGGCTTAAGCCCGGTACAGTCGGCAACTTGCAGTGCATTGCTGTAGCGGCGTTGCGGGGGGGGGGCTTACCGCGGTTGGGGGGCGGGGCTTACCGGCTTAAGCCCGGTACAGTCGGCAACTTGCAGTGCATTGCGTAGCGTCGGTGCCGGGGGCGGGGCTTACCGCGATGGGGCGGGGCTTACCGGCTTAAGCCCGGTACAGATAGGAAACATGCAGTGCATTGCATAGCGTCGGTGCCGGGGGGCGGGGCTTACCGCGATGGGGCGGGGCTTACCGGCTTAAGCCCGGTACAGACGGCAACATGCAGTGCATTGCATAGCGTCGGTGCCGGGGGGCGGGGCTTACCGCGATGGGGGCGGGGCTTACCGCGTCATGCCAGGTACAGTGTGCAACTATGGCAACATGCAATGCTTACTGTCACCTTTTCAGCAGACGCAACCCATCATTTCCTTTGGCGCTGAAGCGGCTGCTACTTTTCATAACATAGCACCGCCACTTGTTTTTTAAACATGCCCTCATTTAAATTGCATTGGAGTAGAGGCAGCACGGTGGCTCAGTGGTTAGCACAGTAGCCTTGCAGCGCTGGGGTCCTGGGTTCAACTCCCACTAAGGGCAAAAAACCAATTGCATTGCAGTGAATTACATAGCATTGGGTCGGCGCAGGGGGCGTGGCTCGCCAGGCTTAAGCCTGGTATGATTGGCCACGTGCATTGGGTGGGGGCGGGGCTTACCGGCTTTAGCCTGGTACAGTTGACAACACGCAATGCTTACTGCCACCTCTTCAGCAGACGCAACACTTCGTTACCTTTTGCGCTGGGGCCGCTGTTACTTCTCATGGCATAGCACCGCCATTTGTTTTATTGAACATGCCCGCGCGATGGGGGCGTGGCTTACCGGCTTAAGCCCGGTACAGTCGGCAACTTGCAGTGCATTGCATAGCGTCGGTGCCGGGGGCGGGGCTTACCGCGATGGGGGCGGGGCTTACCGGCTTAAGCCCGGTACAGTCGGCAACTTTGCAGTGCGTTGCGTAGCGTCGGTGCCGGGGGGCGGGGCTTACCGCGATGGGGCGGGGCTTACCGCTTAAGCCCGGTACAGTCGGCAACTTGCAGTGCATTGCGTAGCGTCGGTGCCGGGGCGGGCTTACCGCGATGGGGGCGGGGCTTACCGGCTTAAGCCCGGTACAGTCGGCAACTTGCAGTGCATTGCGTAGCGTCGGTGCCGGGGGCGGGGCTTACCGCGATGGGGCGGGGCTTACCGGCTTAAGCCCGGTACAGATGGAAACATGCAGTGCATTGCATAGCGTCGGCGCCGGGGGGCGGGGCTTACCGCGATGGGGCGGGGCTTACCGGCTTAAGCCCTGTACAGTCGGCAACATACAGTGCATTGCGTAGCGTCGGTGCCGGGGGCGGGGCTTACGCCATGGGGGCGGGGCTTACCGCGTCATGCCAGGTACAGTGTGCAACTATGGCAACATGCAATGCTTACTGTCACCTTTCAGCAGACGCAACCCATCATTTCCTTTGGCGCTGAAGCGGCTGCTACTTTTCATAACATAGCACCGCCACTTGTTTTTTAAACATGCCCTCATTTAAATTGCATTTGGAGTAGAGGCAGCACGGTGGCTCAGTGGTTAGCACAGTAGCCTTGCAGCGCTGGGGTCCTGGGTTCAACTCCCACTAAGGGCAAAAAACCAATTGCATTGCAGTGAATTACATAGCATTGGGTCGGCGCAGGGGGCGTGGCTCGCCGGCTTAAGCCTGGTATGATTGGCCACGTGCATTGGGTGGGGGCGGGGCTTACCGGCTTTAGCCTGGTACAGTTGACAACACGCAATGCTTACTGCCACCTCTTCAGCAGACGCAACACTTCGTTACCTTTTGCGCTGGGGCCGCTGTTACTTCTCATGGCATAGCACCGCCATTTGTTTTATTGAACATGCCCGCGCGATGGGGGCGTGGCTTACCGGCTTAAGCCCGGTACAGTCGGCAACTTGCAGTGCATTGCAGTAGCGTCGGTGCCGGGGGCGGGGCTTACCGCCATGGGGGCGGGGCTTACCGGCTTAAGCCCGGTACAGTCGGCAACTTTGCAGTGCAGTGCGTAGCGTCGGTGCCGGGGGGCGGGGCTTACCGCGATGGGGCGGGGCCTTACCGGCTTAAGCCCGGTACAGTCGGCAACTTGCAGGGCATTGCGGAGCGTCGGTGCCGGGGGGCCGGGGCTTACCGGCTTAAGCCCGGTACAGTCGGCAACTTGCAGTGCATTGCGTAGCGTCGGTGCCGGGGGGCGGGGCTTACCGCGATGGGGCGGGGCTTACCGGCTTAAGCCCGGTACAGATGGAAACATGCAGTGCATTGCATAGCGTCGGTGCCGGGGGCGGGGCTTACCGCGATGGGGCGGGGCTTACCGGCTTAAGCCCTGTACAGTCGGCAACACACAGTGCATTGCGTAGCGTCGGTGCCGGGGGCGGGGCTTACCGCCATGGGGGGCGGGGCTTACCGCGTCATGCCAGGTACAGTGTGCAACTATGGCAACATGCAATGCTTACTGTCACCTTTCAGCAGACGCAACCCATCATTTCCTTTGGCGCTGAAGCGGCTGCTACTTTTCATAACATAGCACCGCCACTTGTTTTTTTAAACATGCCCTCATTTAAATTGCATTTGGAGTAGAGGCAGCACGGTGGTTCAGTGGTTAGCACAGTAGCCTTGCAGCGCTGGGGTCCTGGGTTCAACTCCCACTAAGGGCAAAAAAACCAATTGCATTGCAGTGAATTACATAGCATTGGGTCGGCGCAGGGGGCGTGGCTCGCCGGCTTAAGCCTGGTATGATTGGCCACGTGCATTGGGTGGGGGCGGGGCTTACCGGCTTTAGCCTGGTACAGTTGACAACACGCAATGCTTACTGCCACCTCTTCAGCAGACGCAACACTTCGTTACCTTTTGCGCTGGGGCCGCTGTTACTTCTCATGGCATAGCACCGCCATTTGTTTTATTGAACATGCCCGCGCGATGGGGGCGTGGCTTACCGGCTTAAGCCCGGTACAGTCGGCAACTTGCAGTGCATTGCATAGCGTCGGTGCCGGGGGCGGGGCTTACCGCGATGGGGGCGGGGCTTACCGGCTTAAGCCCGGTACAGTCGGCAATTTGCAGTGCGTTGCGTAGCGTCGGTGCCGGGGGGCGGGGCTTACCGCGATGGGGCGGGGCTTACCGGCTTAAGCCCGGTACAGTCGGCAACTTGCAGTGCATTGCAGTAGCGTCGGTGCCGGGGGGTACTGCGATGGGGGCGGGGCTTACCGGCTTAAGCCCGGTACAGTCGGCAACTTGCAGTGCGATTGCGTAGCGTCGGTGCCGGGGGGCGGGGCTTACCGCGATGGGGCGGGGGCTTACCGGCTTAAGCCCGGTACAGATGGAAACATGCAGTGCATTGCATAGCGTCGGCGCCGGGGGCGGGGCTTACCGCGATGGGGCGGGGCTTACCGGCTTAAGCCCTGTACAGTCGGCAACATACAGTGCATTGCGTAGCGTCGGTGCCGGGGGCGGGGCTTACCGCCATGGGGGCGGGGCTTACCGCGTCATGCCAGGTACGGTGTGCAACTATGGCAACATGCAATGCTTACTGTCACCTTTTCAGCAGACGCAACCCATCATTTCCTTTGGCGCTGAAGCGGCTGCTACTTTTCATACATAGCACCGCCACTTGTTTTTTAAACATGCCCTCATTTAAATTGCTTTGGAGTAGAGGCAGCACGGTGGCTCAGTGGTTAGCACAGTAGCCTTGCAGCGCTGGGGTCCTGGGTTCAACTCCCACTAAGGGCAAAAAACCAATTGCATTGCAGTGAATTACATAGCATTGGGTCGGCGCAGGGGGCGTGGCTCGCCGGCTTAAGCCTGGTATGATTGGCCACGTGCATTGGGTGGGGGCGGGGCTTACCGGCTTTAGCCTGGTACAGTTGACAACACGCAATGCTTACTGCCACCTCTTCAGCAGACGCAACACTTCGTTACCTTTTGCGCTGGGGCCGCTGTTACTTCTCATGGCATAGCACCGCCATTTGTTTTATTGAACATGCCCGCGCGATGGGGGCGTGGCTTACCGGCTTAAGCCCGGTACAGTCGGCAACTTGCAGTGCATTGCATAGCGTCGGTGCCGGGGGCGGGGCTTACCGCGATGGGGGCGGGGCTTACCGGCTTAAGCCCGGTACAGTCGGCAATTTGCAGTGCGTTGCGTAGCGTCGGTGCCGGGGGGCGGGGCTTACCGCGATGGGGCGGGGCTTACCGGCTTAAGCCCGGTACAGTCGCAACTTGCAGTGCATTGCATAGCGTCGGTGCCGGGGGCGGGGCTTACCGGCTTAAGCCCGGTACAGTCGGCAACTTGCAGTGCATTGCATAGCGTCGGTGCCGGGGGCGGGGCTTACCGGCTTAAGCCCGGTACAGTCGGCAAACTTGCAGTGCATTGCGTAGCGTCGGTGCCGGGGGCGGGGCTTACCGCGATGGGGCGGGGCTTACCGGCTTAAGCCCGGTACAGATGGAAACATGCAGTGCATTGCATAGCGTCGGTGCCGGGGGCGGGGCTTACCGCGATTGGGGCGGGGCTTACCGGCTTAAGCCCTGTACAGTCGGCAACACACAGTGCATTGCGTAGCGTCGGTGCCGGGGGCGGGGCTTACCGCCATGGGGGCGGGGCTTACCGCGTCATGCCAGGTACAGTGTGCAACTATGGCAACATGCAATGCTTACTGTCACCTTTTCAGCAGACGCAACCCATCATTTCCTTTGGCGCTGAAGCGGCTGCTACTTTTCATAACATAGCACCGCCACTTGTTTTTTAAACATGCCCTCATTTAAATTGCATTGGAGTAGAGGCAGCACGGTGGTTCAGTGGTTAGCACAGTAGCCTTGCAGCGCTGGGGTCCTGGGTTCAACTCCCACTAAGGGCAAAAAAGCCAATTGCATTGCAGTGAATTACATAGCATTGGGTCGGCGCAGGGGGCGTGGCTCGCCGGCTTAAGCCTGGTATGATTGGCCACGTGCATTGGGTGGGGGCGGGGCTTACCGGCTTTAGCCTGGTACAGTTGACAACACGCAATGCTTACTGCCACCTCTTCAGCAGACGCAACACTTCGTTACCTTTTGCGCTGGGGCCGCTGTTACTTCTCATGGCATAGCACCGCCATTTGTTTTATTGAACATGCCCGCGCGATGGGGGCGTGGCTTACCGGCTTAAGCCCGGTACAGTCGGCAACGTGCAGTGCATTGCGTAGCGTCGGTGCCGGGGGGCGGGGCTTACCGCGATGGGGGCGGGGCTTACCGGCTTAAGCCCGTACAGTCGGCAACTTGCAGTGCGTTGCGTAGCGTCGGTGCCGGGGGGCGGGGCTTACCGCGATGGGCGGGGCTTACCGGCTTAAGCCCGGTACAGTCGGCAACTTGCAGTGCATTGCATAGCGTCGGTGCCGGGTGGGGCTACCGGATGGGGCGGGGCTTACCCGGCTTAAGCCCGGTGACAGTCGGCAACTTGCAGTGCGTTGCGTAGCGTCGGTGCCGGGGGCGGGGCTTACCGCGATGGGGCGGGGCTTACCCGGCTTAAGCCCGGTACAGATGGAAACATGCAGTGCATTGCATAGCGTTCGGTGCCCGGGGGCGGGCTTACCGCGATGGGGCGGGGCTTACCGGCTTAAGCCCTGTACAGTCGGCAACATACAGTGCATTGCGTAGCGTCGGTGCCGGGGGCGGGGCTTACCGCCATGGGGGCGGGGCTTACCGCGTCATGCCAGGTACAGTGTGCAACTATGGCAACATGCAATGCTTACTGTCACCTTTTCAGCAGACGCAACCCATCATTTCCTTTGGCGCTGAAGCGGCTGCTACTTTTCATAACATAGCACCGCCACTTGTTTTTTAAACATGCCCTCATTTAAATTGCATTGGAGTAGAGGCAGCACGGTGGTTCAGTGGTTAGCACAGTAGCCTTGCAGCGCTGGGGTCCTGGGTTCAACTCCCACTAAGGGCAAAAAACCAATTGCATTGCAGTGAATTACATAGCATTGGGTCGGCGCCGGGGGCGTGGCTCGCCGGCTTAAGCCTGGTATGATTGGCCACGTGCATTGGGTGGGGGCGGGGCTTACCGGCTTTAGCCTGGTACAGTTGACAACACGCAATGCTTACTGCCACCATCTTCAGCAGACGCAACACTTCGTTACCTTTTGCGCTGGGGCCGCTGTTACTTCTCATGGCATAGCACCGCCATTTGTTTATTGAACATGCCCGCGCGATGGGGGCGTGGCTTACCGGCTTAAGCCCGGTACAGTCGGCAACTTGCAGTGCATTGCATAGCGTCGGTGCCGGGGGCGGGGCTTACCCGCGATGGGGGCGGGGCTTACCGGCTTAAGCCCGGTACAGTCGGCAATTTGCAGTGCGTTGCGTAGCGTCGGTGCCGGGGGGCGGGGCTTACCGCGATGGGGCGGGGCTTACCGGCTTAAGCCCGGTACAGTCGGCAACTTGCAGTGCATTGCATAGCGTCGGTGCCGGGGGCGGGCTTACCGGCTTAAGCCCGGTACAGTTGGCAACTTGCAGTGCATTGCATAGCGTCGGTGCCGGGGGGCGGGGCTTACCGGCTTAAGCCCGGTACAGTCGGCAACTTGCAGTGCATTGCGTAGCGTCGGTGCCGGGGGGCGGGGCTTACCGCGATGGGCGGGGCTTACCGGCTTAAGCCCGGTACAGATGGAAACATGCAGTGCATTGCATAGCGTCGGTGCCGGGGGCGGGGCTTACCGCGATGGGGCGGGGCTTACCGGCTTAAGCCCTGTACAGTCGGCAACACACAGTGCATTGCGTAGCGTCGGTGCCGGGGGCGGGGCTTACCGCCATGGGGGCGGGGCTTACCGCGTCATGCCAGGTACAGTGTGCAACTATGGCAACATGCAATGCTTACTGTCACCTTTTCAGCAGACGCAACCCATCATTTCCTTTGGCGCTGAAGCGGCTGCTACTTTTCATAACATAGCACCGCCACTTGTTTTTTTAAACATGCCCTCATTTAAATTGCATTGGAGTAGAGGCAGCACGGTGGTTCAGTGGTTAGCACAGTAGCCTTGCAGCGCTG